>NC_069501.1:533671063-533746063 GCF_027579735.1 Bombina bombina | reverse complement strand
AGGTAAGCATAAATTTTGTTTTCTTTTGCAAGATGTACCGAGTGCACGGTTTCATCCTTACTTGTGGGATACCAATACCAAAGCTTTAGGACACGGATGAAGGGAGGGACAAGACAGGAACCTAAACGGAAGGCACCACTGCTTGCAAAACCTCTCTCCCAAAAATAGCCTCAGAAGAAGCAAAAAGTATCAAATTTGGAAAAGGTATGAAGCGAAGACCAAGTCGCAGCCTTACAAATCTGTTCAACAGAAGCATCATTTTTAAAAGCCCATGTGGAAGCCACTGCTCTAGTAGAGTGAGCAGAAATTCTTTCAGGAGGCTGCTGTCCAGCAGTCTCGTAAGCCAAACGGATGATGCTTTACAGCCAAAAGGAAAGAGAGGTAGCCGTAGCCTTTTGACCCCTACGTTTTCCAGAATAGACAACAAAGAAGATGTTTGACGAAAATCTTTGGTTGCCTGCAAATAGAACTTCAAAGCACGAACCATGTCCAAGTTGTGCAATAAACGTTCCTTCTTAGAAGGATTAGGACATAGAGAAGGAACAACAATCTCCTGATTGATATTCCTGTTAGTAACAACCTTAGGGAGGATCCCAGGTTTGGTACGCAAAACCACCTTATCAGCATGTAAAACAAGATAAGGCAAGTCACAATGTAATGCAGATAGTTCAGAAACTCTTTGAGCTGAAGAGATAGCAACAAGAAACAGAACTTTCCAAGATAGAAGCTTAATATCTATGAAATGCATGGGTTCAAACGGAACCCCCTGAAGAACTTTAAGAACTAAATTTAGACTCCATGGCGGAGCAACAGGTTTAAACACAGGCTTGATTCTAACTAAAGCCTGACAAAAAGCACGAACGTCTGTGACATCTGCCAGATGCTTGTGCAATAGAATAGACAAAGCAGATATCTGTCCTTTTAAGGAACTAGCTGACAATCCTTTCTGCAATCCTTCTTGAAGAAAGGACAAAATCCTAGGAATCCTGATCTTACTCCATGAGTAGCCTTTGGATTCGCACCAAAAAAGATATTTACGCCATATCTTATGATAGATTTTCCTGGTGACAGGCTTTCGAGCCTGAATCAAGGTATCTATGACCGACTCAGAGAAACCCCGCTTTGATAAAATCAAGAGTTCAATCTCCAAGCAGTCAGTTGAAGAAATTAGATTTTGATGCTTGAAGGGACCTTGAATCAGAAGGTCCTGTCTTAGTGGCAGAGTCCATGGTGGTAGAGATGACATGTCCACCAGGTCTGCATACCAAGTCCTGCGTGGCCACGCAGGTGCTATCAAAATCACTGAAGCTCTCTCCTGTTTGATTCTGGCAATCAGACGTGGAAGGAGAGGGAAAGGTGGAAACACATAAGCCAGTTTGAACGACCAAGGTACTGCTAGAGCATCTATCAGTACTGCCTGAAGATCCCTTGACCTGGATCCGTAATGAGGAAGTTTGGCGTTCTGATGAGACGCCATCAGATCCAATTCTGGTGTGCCCCATAGCTGAACCAGTTGAGCAAACACCTCCGGATGGAGCTCCCACTCCCCCGGATGAAAAGTCTGATGACTTAGAAAATCTGCCTCCCAGTTCTCTACCCCTGGGATATAGATCGCTGATAGATGGCAAGAGTGAGTCTCTGCCCATCGGAATATCCTGGAAACTTCTATCATCGCTAAGGAACTCCTTGTTGCCCCCTAATGATTGATATAAGCTACAGTCGTGATGTTGTCCAACTGAAATCTGATGAATTCGGCCAAAGCCAGCTGAGGCCACGCCTTTAGAGCATTGAATATCGCTATTAATTCCAGAATATTTATCGGTAGGAGGGCCTCCTCCTGAGTCTACAAACCCTGTGCTTTCAGGGAATTCCAGACTGCACCCCAGCCCAATAGGCTGGCGTCAGTCGTCACTATGACCCACGCTGGCCTGCGGAAACACATTCCCTTGGACAGATGATCCTGTGACAACCACCAAAGAAGAGAGTCTCTGGTCTCTTGATCCAGATTTATCTGAGGAGATAAATCTGTATAATCCCCATTCCACTGTTTGAGCATGGATAGTTGCAGTGGTCTGAGATGTAAGCGAGCATATGGAACTACGTCCATCGCCGCTACCATTAAACCAATTACCTCCATACACTGAGCCACTGACGGCCAAGGAATGGAATGAAGAGCTCGGCAGGTGGTCAAACTCTGATTTCCTGACCTCCGTCAGAAATATTTTCATGTCCACCGAGTCTATCAGAGTCCCTAGAAATGAGAGGGAAAAGAACTTTTTTACGTTCACCTTCCACCCATGAGATCTTAGAAAGGCCAACACAGTCCGTGTGAGACTTGGCTAGTTGGAAAGTCGTCTAGATAAGGCCCACTGCTATGCCCCGCGGGCTGAGGACCGCCAGAAGGGACCCTAGCACCTTTATGAAGACTCTTGGCGCCGTGGCCAACCCGAAGGGAAGAGCCACAAACTGGTAATGCTTGTCCAGAAAAGCAAACCTGAGGAACCGGTGATCTTTGTGGATAGGAATGTGTAGATACGCATCCTTTAAGTCCACGGTGGTCATATATTGACCCTCCTGGATCATTGGTACAATAGTCCGAATGGTCTCCATCTTGAAGGATGGAACTTTTAGGAATTGGTTTAGGATCTTGAGATCTAGAATTGGTCTGAAGGTTCCCTCTTTTTTGGGAACCACAAACAGATTGGAGTAGAACCCTTGCCCCTGTTCTGCTTTTGGAACTGGGCAGATCACTCCCATGGTAAAAAGGTCTTCTACACAGCGTAAGAACGCCTCTCTTTTTGTCTGGTTTACAGACAATTGAGAAAGATGGAATCTCCACCTTGGAGGAGAATCCATGAAATCTAGAAGATACCCCTGGGTTACAATTTCTACTGCCCAGGAGTCCTGAATGTCTCTTGCCCAGGACTGAGCAAAGAGAGAGTCTGCTCCCTACTAGATCTGGTCCCGGATCGGGGGCTACCCCTTCATGCTGTCTTAGTGGCAGCAGCAGGCTTCTTGGCCTGTTTACCCTTGTTCCAAGCCTGGTTAGGTCTCCAGACTGGCTTGGATTGAGCAAAATTCCCCTCTTGCTTTGCAGCAGGGGAAGAGGAAGCGGGACCACCCTTGAAGTTTCGAAAGGAACGAAAATTATTTTGTTTGGTCCTCATCTTATTTGACTTATCCTGAGGGAGGGCATGACCCTTCCCTCCAGTGATGTCTGAAATGGTCTCCTTCAGTTCAGGCCCGAATAGGGTCTTACCTTTGAAAGGGATGGTCAAAATCTTAGATTTTGATGACACATCAGCCGACCAGGACTTAAGCCATAACGCTCTACGCGCTAAAATGGCAAAACCTGAATTCTTTGCCGCTAACTTAGCAAGATGAAAAGCGGCGTATGTAATGAAAGAATTAGCTAGCTTAAGAGCCCTAATTCTGTCCAGAATATCATCTAGTGGTGTCTCCACCTTAAGAGCCTCTTCCAGAGCCTCAAACCAAAAGGAAGCTGCAGTGGTTACAGGAACAATGCACGCTATAGGCTGGAGAAGAAAACCCTGATGAACAAAAATTTTCTTTAGGAGACCCTCTAACTTTTTATCCATAGGATCTTTGAAAGCACAACTGTCCTAAGTTGTACGCTTAGCCAGAGTAGAAATAGCTCCCTCCACCTTAGGGACCGTCTGCCATGAGTCCCGCATGGTGTCAGATATGGGAAACATTTTCTTACAAGTTGGAGGGGGAGCGAACGGAATACCTGGTCAATCCCACTCCTTAGTAACAATGTCCAAAATCCTCTTAGGGACCGGAAAAACATCAGTGTAAACAGGAACCTCTAAAAAACAGAATTTATGTTTACCTGATAAATTACTTTCTCCAACGGTGTGTCCGGTCCACGGCGTCATCCTTACTTGTGGGATATTCTCCTCCCCAACAGGAAATGGCAAAGAGCCCAGCAAAGCTGGTCACATGATCCCTCCTAGGCTCCGCCTTCCCCAGTCATTCGACCGACGTAAAGGAGGAATATTTGCATAGGAGAAATATCATATGATACCGTGGTGACTGTAGTTAGAGAAAATAAATCATCAGACCTGATTAAAAAACCAGGGCGGGCCGTGGACCGGACACACCGTTGGAGAAAGTAATATATCAGGTAAACATAAATTCTGTTTTCTCCAACATAGGTGTGTCCGGTCCACGGCGTCATCCTTACTTGTGGGAACCAATACCAAAGCTTTAGGACACGGATGATGGGAGGGAGCAAATCAGGTCACCTAGATGGAAGGCACCACGGCTTGCAAAACCTTTCTCCCAAAAATAGCCTCAGAAGAAGCAAAAGTATCAAATTTGTAAAATTTGGTAAAAGTGTGCAGTGAAGACCAAGTCGCTGCCTTACATATCTGATCAACAGAAGCCTCGTTCTTGAAGGCCCATGTAGAAGCCACGGCCCTAGTGGAATGAGCTGTGATTCTTTCAGGAGGCTGCCGTCCGGCAGTCTCATAAGCCAATCTGATGATGCTTTTAAGCCAAAAAGAGAGAGAGGTAGAAGTTGCTTTTTGACCACTCCTTTTACCAGAATAAACAACAAACAAGGAAGATGTTTGTCTGAAATCCTTTGTAGCCTCTAAATAGAATTTTAGAGCACGAACTACATCCAAATTGTGCAACAAACGTTCCTTCTTTGAAACTGGATTCGGACACAAAGAAGGCACGACTATCTCCTGGTTAATATTTTTGTTGGAAACAACTTTCGGAAGAAAACCAGGTTTAGTACGCAAAACCACCTTATCTGCATGGAACACCAGATAAGGAGGAGAACACTGCAGAGCAGATAACTCTGAAACTCTTCTAGCAGAAGAAATTGCAACCAAAAACAAAACTTTCCAAGATAATAACTTGATATCAACGGAATGTAGGGGTTCAAACGGAACCCCCTGAAGAACTGAAAGAACTAAATTGAGACTCCAAGGAGGAGTCAAAGGTTTGTAAACAGGCTTGATTCTAACCAGAGCCTGAACAAAAGCTTGAACATCTGGCAAAGCCGCCAGCTTTTTGTGAAGTAAAACAGATAAAGCAGAAAACATAATTTATGTAAGAACTTACCTGATAAATTCATTTCTTTCATATTAACAAGAGTCCATGAGCTAGTGACGTATGGGATATACATTCCTACCAGGAGGGGCAAAGTTTCCCAAACCTTAAAATGCCTATAAATACACCCCTCACCACACCCACAAATCAGTTTAACGAATAGCCAAGAAGTGGGGTGATAAGAAAAAAAGTGCGAAGCATATAAAATAAGGAATTGGAATAATTGTGCTTTATACAAAAAAATCATAACCACCACAAAAAAGGGTGGGCCTCATGGACTCTTGTTAATATGAAAGAAATGAATTTATCAGGTAAGTTCTTACATAAATTATGTTTTCTTTCATGTAATTAACAAGAGTCCATGAGCTAGTGACGTATGGGATAATGACTACCCAAGATGTGGATCTTTCCACACAAGAGTCACTAGAGAGGGAGGGATAAAATAAAGACAGCCAATTCCTGCTGAAAATAATCCACACCCAAAATAAAGTTTAACAAAAAACATAAGCAGAAGATTCAAACTGAAACCGCTGCCTGAAGAACTTTTCTACCAAAAACTGCTTCAGAAGAAGAAAATACATCAAAATGGTAGAATTTAGTAAAAGTATGCAAAGAGGACCAAGTTGCTGCTTTGCAGATCTGGTCAACCGAAGCTTCATTCCTAAACGCCCAGGAAGTAGAAACTGACCTAGTAGAATGAGCTGTAATTCTTTGAGGCGGAATTTTACCCGACTCAACATAGGCAAGATGAATTAAAGATTTCAACCAAGATGCCAAAGAAATGGCAGAAGCTTTCTGGCCTTTCCTAGAACCGGAAAAGATAACAAATAGACTAGAAGTCTTACGGAAAGATTTCGTAGCTTCAACATAATATTTCAAAGCTCTAACAACATCCAAAGAATGCAATGATTTCTCCTTAGAATTCTTAGGATTAGGACATAATGAAGGAACCACAAAAATAACGTCAAAAAAATGACGCAACTTCCGGCGACACGTATGACGCCGGAAACGAAATGAATTTTTGCGCCAAAAAAGTCCGCGCCAAGAATGACGCAATAAAATGAAGCATTTTCAGCCCCCGCGAGCCTAACAGCCCACAGGGAAAAAGTCAAATTTTTGAGGTAAGAAAAATATGATAATTAAAGCATAATCCCAAATATGAAACTGACTGTCTGGAAATAAGGAAAGTTGAACATTCTGAGTCAAGGCAAATAAATGTTTGAATACATATATTTAGAACTTTATAAATAAAGTGCCCAACCATAGCTTAGAGTGTCACAGAAAATAAGACTTACTTACCCCAGGACACTCATCTACATGTTTGTAGAAAGCCAAACCAGTACTGAAACGAGAATCAGTAGAGGAAATGGTAAATATAAGAGTATATCGTCGATCTGAAAAGGGAGGTAAGAGATGAATCTCTACGACCGATAACAGAGAACCTTATGAAATAGACCCCGTAGAAGGAGATCACTGCATTCAATAGGCAATACTCTCCTCACATCCCTCTGACATTCACTGCACGCTGAGAGGAAAACCGGGCTCCAACTTGCTGCGGAGCGCATATCAACGTAGAATCTAGCACAAACTTACTTCACCACCTCCCTTGGAGGCAAAGTTTGTAAAACTGATTTGTGGGTGTGGTGAGGGGTGTATTTATAGGCATTTTAAGGTTTGGGAAACTTTGCCCCTCCTGGTAGGAATGTATATCCCATACGTCACTAGCTCATGGACTCTTGTTAATTACATGAAAGAAATCTGTCCCTTCAAAGAACTTGCAGATAATCCTTTCTCCAAACCTTCTTGAAGAAAGGATAGAATCTTAGGAATTTTTATCTTGTTCCATGGGAATCCTTTAGATTCACACCAACAGATATATTTTTTCCATATTTTATGGTAGATTTTTCTAGTTACAGGCTTTCTAGCCTGAACAAGAGTATCAATGACAGAATCTGAGAACCCTCGCTTTGATAAAATCAAGCGTTCAATCTCCAAGCAGTCAGTTGGAGTGAGGCCAGATTCGGATGTTCGAACGGACCTTGAACAAGAAGGTCCTGTCTCAAAGGTAGCTTCCATGGTGGAGCCGATGACATATTCACCAGATCTGCATACCAAGTCCTGCGTGGCCACGCAGGAGCTATCAAGATCACCGATACCCTCTCCTGTTTGATCCTGGCTACCAGCCTGGGAATGAGAGGAAACGGTGGGAACACATAAGCTAGGTTGAAGCTCCAAGGTGCTACTAGTGCATCCACTAGAGTCGCCTTGGGATCCCTGGATCTGGACCCGTAGCAAGGAACCTTGAAGTTCTGACGAGACGCCATCAGATCCATGTCTGGAATGCCCCACAATTGAATTATTTGGGCAAAGATTTCCGGATGGAGTTCCCACTCCCCCGGATGAAATGTCTGACGACTCAGAAAATCCGCTTCCCAATTTTCCACTCCTGGGATGTGGATTGCAGACAAGTGGCAGGAGTGAGTCTCCGCCCATTGAATTATTTTGGTCACTTCTTCCATCGCCAGGGAACTCCTTGTTCCCCCCTGATGGTTGATATACGCAACAGTCGTCATGTTGTCTGATTGAAACCTTATGAATTTGGCCTTTGCTAGCTGAGGCCAAGCCTTGAGAGCATTGAATATCGCTCTCAGTTCCAGAATATTTATCGGAAGAAGAGATTCTTCCCGAGACCAAAGACCCTGAGCTTTCAGGGGTTCCCAGACCGCGCCCCAGCCCACCAGACTGGCGTCGGTCGTGACAATGACCCACTCTGGTCTGCGGAAGCTCATCCCTTGTGACAGGTTGTCCAGGGTCAGCCACCAACGGAGTGAATCTCTGGTCCTCTGATCTACTTGTATCGTCGGAGACAAGTCTGTATAATCCCCATTCCACTGACTGAGCATGCACAGTTGTAATGGTCTGAGATGAATTCGCGCAAAAGGAACTATGTCCATTGCCGCGACCATCAAACCTATTACTTCCATGCACTGCGCTATGGAAGGAAGAAGAACAGAATGAAGTACTTGACAAGAGCTTAGAAGTTTTGATTTTCTGGCCTCTGTCAGAAAAATCCTCATTTCTAAAGAGTCTATTATTGTTCCCAAGAAGGGAACTCTTGTTGACGGGGATAGAGAACTTTTTTCTACGTTCACTTTCCACCCGTGAGATCTGAGAAAGGCCAGGACAATGTCCGTATGAGCCTTTGCTTGTGGTAGAGACGACGCTTGAATCAGTATGTCGTCCAAGTAAGGTACTACTGCAATGCCCCTTGGTCTTAGCACCGCTAGAAGGGACCCTAGTACCTTTGTGAAATTTCTTGGAGCAGTGGCTAATCCGAATGGAAGTGCCACAAACTGGTAATGCTTGTCCAGAAAGGCGAACCTTAGGAACCGATGATGTTCCTTGTGGATAGGAATATGTAGATACGCATCCTTTAAATCCACCGTGGTCATGAATTGACCTTCCTGGATGGTAGGAAGAATTGTCCGAATGGTTTCCATTTTGAACGATGGAACCTTGAGAAATTTGTTTAGGATCTTGAGATCTAAGATTGGTCTGAATGTTCCCTCTTTTTTGGGAACTATGAACAGATTAGAGTAGAATCCCATCCCTTGTTCTCCTAATGGAACAGGATGAATCACTCCCATTTTTAACAGGTCTTCTACACAATGTAAGAATGCCTGTCTTTTTATGTGGTCTGAAGACAATTGAGACCTGTGGAACCTTCCCCTTGGGGGTAGCTTCTTGAATTCCAGAAGATAACCTTGGGAGACTATTTCTAGCGCCCAAGGATCCAGAACATCTCTTGCCCAAGCCTGAGCGAAGAGAGAAAGTCTGCCCCCCACCAGATCCGGTCCCGGATCGGGGGCCAACATCTCATGCTGTCTTGGTAGCAGTGGCAGGTTTCTTGGCCTGCTTACCTTTGTTCCAGCCTTGCATTGGCCTCCAGGCTGGCTTGGTTTGAGAAGTATTACCCTCTTGCTTAGAGGATGTAGAACTTGAGGCTGGTCCGTTTCTGCGAAAGGGACGAAAATTTGGTTTATTTTTAGCCTTAAAAGACCTATCCTGAGGAAGGGCGTGGCCCTTACCCCCAGTGATATCTGAAATAATCTCTTTCAAGTCAGGGCCAAACAGCGTTTTCCCCTTGAAAGGTATGTTAAACAATTTGTTCTTGGAGGACGCATCCGCTGACCAAGACTTTAGCCAAAGCGCTCTGCGCGCCACAATAGCAAACCCTGAATTCTTCGCCGCTAATCTAGCTAATTGCAAAGTGGCGTCTAAGGTAAAAGAGTTAGCCAACTTAAGTGCTTGAACTCTGCCCATAACCTCCTCATAAGAGGATGCTTGATTGAGCGACTTTTCTAGTTCCTCAAACCAGAAACACGCTGCTGTAGTGACAGGAACAATGCATGAAATTGGTTGTAGAAGGTAACCTTGCTGAACAAACATCTTTTTAAGCAAACCCTCTAATTTTTTGTCCATAGGATCTTTGAAAGCACAACTGTCTTCTATAGGGATAGTGGTGCGTTTGTTTAGAGTAGAAACCGCCCCCTCGACCTTGGGGACTGTCTGCCATAAGTCTTTCCTGGGGTCGACCATAGGAAATAATTTCTTAAATATAGGGGGAGGGACAAAAGGTATGCCGGGCCTTTCCCATTCTTTATTTACAATGTCCGCCACCCGCTTGGGTATAGGAAAAGCTTCGGGGGGCACCGGGACCTCTAGGAACCTGTCCATTTTACATAATTTCTCTGGAATGACCAAATTGTCACAATCATCCAGAGTAGATAACACCTCCTTAAGCAGAGCGCGGAGATGTTCCAATTTAAATTTAAATGTAATAACATCAGGTTCAGCTTGTTGAGAAATTTTTCCTGAATCTGAAATTTCTCCCTCAGACAAAACCTCCCTAGCCCCTTCAGACTGGTGTAAGGGCATGTCAGAACCATTATCATCAGCGTCCTCATGCTCTTCAGTATCTAAAACAGAGCAGTCGCGCTTTCGCTGATAAGTGGGCATTTTGGCTAAAATGTTTTTAATAGAATTATCCATTACAGCCGTTAATTGTTGCATAGTAAGGAGGATTGGCGCACTAGATGTACTAGGAGCCTCCTGAGTGGGCAAGACTGGTGTAGACATAGAAGGGGATGATGCAGTACCATGCTTACTCCCCTCACTTAAGGAATCGTTTTGGGCAACATTATTATCAGTGGTATCATTGTCCCTACTTTGTTTGTCACATTTATCACATATATTTAAATGGATAGGAACCTTGGCTTCCGAACATACAGAACATCGTCTATCTGATAGTTCAGACATGTTAATAGGCATAAACTTGGTAACAAAGCACAAAAAACGTTTTAAAATAAAACCGTTACTGTCTCTTTAAATTTTAAACTGAACACACTTTTTTACTGAATATACGCAAAAGTATGAAGGAAATGTTCAAAATTCGCCAAAATTTCACCACAGTGTCATAAAGCCTTAAAAGTATTGCACACCAAATTTGAAAGCTTTAACTCTTAAAATAACGGAACCGGAGCCGTTTTTACATTTAACCCGTATACAGTCCCTGGTATCTGCTTTGCTGAGACCCAACCAAGCCCAGAGGGGAATACGATACCAAATGACGCCTTCAATAAGCTTTTTCAGTGGATCTGAGCTCCTCACACATGCATCTGCATGCCTTGCTTCTCAAAAACAACTGCGCATTAGTAGCGCGAAAATGAGGCTCTGCCTATGACTAGAAAAGGCCCCCAGTGAAAAGGTGTCCAATACAGTGCCTGTCCGTTTTTTTTTAACAAGTTGCCAAGATTAAAATAACTCTCCTAAGTTATAAACCATTAAACATGCTTATATAGTAATCGTTTTGGCCCAGAAAAATGTCTACCAGTCTTTAAAGCCCTTGTGAAGCCCTTGTATTCTTATATTGAAAATTAAGAAAATGGCTTACCGGATCCCATAGGGAAAATGACAGCTTCCAGCATTACCAAGTCTTGTTAGAAATGTGTCATACCTCAAGCAGCCAAAGTCTGCTCACTGTTTCCCCCAACTGAAGTTAATTCCTCTCAACAGTCCTGTGTGGAAACAGCCATCGATTTTTGTAACGGTTGCTAAAATCATTTTCCTCTTACAAACAGAAATCTTCATCTCTTTTCTGTTTCAGAGTAAATAGTACATACCAGCACTATTTTAAAATAACAAACTCTTGATTGAAGAATAAAAACTACATTTAAACACCAAAAAACTCTGAGCCATCTCCGTGGAGAATGACTGGGGAAGGAGGAGCCTAGGAGGGATCATGTGACCAGCTTTGCTGGGCTCTTTGCCATTTCCTGTTGGGGAGGAGAATATCCCACAAGTAAGGATGACGCCGTGGACCGGACACACCTATGTTGGAGAAATATGTCCATTTTACACAATTTCTCTGGAACTACAATAGGGTCACAATCATCCAGAGTCGCTAAAACCTCCCTGAGCAAAAAAACAGAATTTATGCTTACCTGATAAATTACTTTCTCTTACGGTGAATCCAGTCCACGGATTCATCCTTACTTGTGGGATATTCTCAATCCCTACAGGAAGTGGCAAAGAGAGCACACAGCAGAGCTGACCATATAGGTCCCCTCAGGCTCCGCCCCCCCAGTTATTCGACCGACGGTTAGGAGAAAAAGGAGAAACCATAGGGTGCAGTGGTGACTGTAGTTTTACAAAATTAAATTTGAACCTGACTTAATTGCCAGGGCGGGCCGTGGACTGGATACACCGTAAGAGAAAGTAATTTATCAGGTAAGCATAAATTCTGTTTTCTCTTACGTGGTGTATCCAGTCCACGGATTCATTCTTACTTGTGGGATACCAATACCAAAGCTTTAGGACACGGATGAAGGGAGGGAACAAGTCAGGTAACCTAAACGGAAGGCACCACTGCTTGCAAAACATCTCTCCCAAAAATAGCCTCCGAAGAAGCAAAAGTATCGAATTTGTAAAATTTGGCAAATGTATGCAGTGAAGACCAAGTCGCTGCCTTACAAATCTGTTCAACAGAAGCCTCATTCTTGAAAGCCCATGTGGAAGCCACAGCTCTGGTGGAAAGAGCTGTAATTCGTTCAGGAGGCTGCTGTCCAGCAGTCTCATAAGCCAATCGGATGATGCTTTTCAGCCAGAAGGAAAGAGAGGTAGCAGTTGCTTTCTGACCTCTCCTCTTCCCAGAATAGACAACAAAGATGATGTTTGTCTGAAATCTTTAGTTGCCTTTAAATAGAATTTTAAAGCACGAACCACATCAAGATTGTGTAACAGTCGTTCCTTCGTAGAAACTGGATTAGGACACAGAGAACTAACAATAATTTCATGGTTAATATTCTTATTAGAAACCACTTTTGGAAGGAAACAAGGTTTGGTACGCAAAACAACCTTATCTGCATGGAACACCAGATAGGGTGAATTACACTGCAAAGCAGACAATTCAGAAACTCTTCGAGCAGAAGAAATAGCTACCAAAAACAAAACTTTCCAAGTTCACACCAACAAAGTGACTGGTGACAGGCTTTCTGGCCTGGATCAGAGTATCTATAACTGATTCAGAGAACCCACGCTTAGCTAGAATTAAGCGTTCAATCTCCAAGCAGTCAGTTGCAGAGAAACTAGATTTGGATGCTTGAATGGACCTTGAATTAGAAGATCCTGCCTCGATGGCAGTTTCCATGGTGGAGCCGATATGTCCACTAGGTCTGCATACCAAGTCCTGCGTGGCCACGCAGGCGCTATCAGAATTACAGAAGCCTTCTCCTGTTTGATTCTGGCTACTAGCCGAGAGAGAAGAGGAAACGGTGGAAAGACATAAGCTAAACTGAATGACCAAGGTGCTACTAAAGCATCTATCAATGCCGCCTTGGGATCCCTGGATCTGGATCCGTAAAGGGGAAGTTTGGTGTTCTGACGGGACGCCATCAGATCCAATTCTGGAATGCCCCATAGCTGGGTCAGCTGAGCAAAAACCTCCGGGTGGAGTTCCCACTCCCCCGGATGGAAAGTCTGACGACTCAGAAAATCCGCCTGCCAGTTGTCTACTCCTGGGATGTGAATTGCAGATAGATGGCAGGAGTGATCCTCCGTCCATTTGATGATCTTGGTTACTTCCTTCATCGCTAGGGAACTCTTTGTTCCTCCCTGATTGATGTACGCTACAGTCGTGATATTGTCCGACTGAAATCTGATGAATTTGGCCTCCGCTAGTTGAGGCCATGCCTGGAGCGTATTGAATAGCGCTCTCAGTTCCAAAATGTTTATCGGGAGAAGAGATTCTTCCTGAGACCATAGACCCTGAGCTTTCAGGGAGTCCCAGACCGCACCCCAGCCTAACAGACTGGCATCGTTCGTGACAATGATCCACTCCGGTCTGCAGAAACTCATTCCCTGAGACAGGTGATCCTGAGACAACCACCAGAGAAGAGAGTCTCTGGTTTTCTGGTCCATTTGTATTTGATGCATAATCCCCATTCCACTGTTTGAGCATGCACAGTTGCAGTGGTCTTAGATGAATTCGGGCAAAAGGGACTACGTCCATTGCCGCAACCATTAAACCAATTACCTCCATGCACTGAGCCACAGAAGGCCGAGGAATGGGATGAAGAACTCGGCAAGTATTCAAAAGTTTTGACTTCCTGACCTCTGTCAGAAAGATTTTCATTTCTACCGAGTCTATTAGTGTTCCCAGGAAGGGAACCCTTGTGAGCGGGGACAGAGAACTTTTTTCTACGTTCACCTTCCACCCGTGAGACCTTAGAAAGGCCAGAACAATGTCCATATGAGCCTTGGCTCTGTGAAAAGACGACGCCTGTATTAAGATGTCGTCTAGGTAAGGTGTCACTGCAATGCCCCGCGGTCTTAGTACCGCTAGAAGGGACCCTAGCACCTTTGTGAAAATTCTGGGAGCGGTGGCCAACCCAAAAGGAAGGGCCACGAACTGGTAATGCGTGTCCAGAAAGGCGAACCTTAGGAACTGATGATGATCTTTGTGGATAGGAATATGTAGGTACGCATCCTTTAGATCCACGGTAGTCATATATTGACCTTCCTGGATCATCGGCAAGATTGTCCGAATGGTTTCCATTTTGAAAGATGGAACTCTGAGGAATTTGTTTAGAATTTTTAGATCCAGGATTGGCCTGAAAGTTCCTTCCTTTTTGGGAACTACGAACAGGTTCGAGTAAAAGCCCAGTCCTTGTTCTGCAATTGGAACTGGGTGTATCACTCCCATCTTTAGAAGATCTTCTACACAGCGTAAGAACGCCTGTTTCTTTGTCTGGTCTGAAGACAAACGAGAAATGTGGAACCTTCCCCTTGAAGGAGAGTCCTTTAATTCTAGAAGATACCCCTGAGCAACAATTTCTAATGTCCAGGTATCTGAAACATCTCTTGCCCAAGCCTGAGCAAAGAGAGAAGTCTGCCCCCTACTAGATCCGGTCCCGGATCGGGGGCTACCCCTTCATGCTGTCTTGGCAGCAGGCGCAGGCTTCTTGGCCTGTTTACCCTTATTCCAGCCCTGCAAGGGTTTCCAGGTTGCTTTGGGCTGAGAAGCGTTACCCTCTTGCTTTGCAGCAGCAGAGGTTGAAGCAGGTCCGCTCCTGAAGTTGCGAAAGGAGCGAAAATTAGCCTTGTTTTTGGCCTTAAACGGTCTATCCTGCGGGAGGGCATAACCCTTCCCCCCAGTGATATCCGCGATAATTTCTTTCAACTCGGGACCAAACAGGGTCTTTCCCTTGAAAGGAATGTTTAGTAACTTAGTTTTGGACGACAAGTCAGCCGACCATGATTTGAGCCAAATCGCTCTTCGCGCCATAATGGCAAAACCTGAATTTTTCGCCGCTAACTTAGCTAATTGGAAAGCGGCATCAGTGATAAAAGAATTAGCCAGCTTTAGAGCGTGAATTCTATCCATGACTTTGTCATATGAAGTCTCCCTCTGGAGCGACTCCTCCAGCCCCTCAAACCAAAAAGCCGCTGCAGTAGTTACAGGAATAATGCAGGCAATTGGTTGAAGAAGGAAACCTTGCTGAACAAACATTTTCTTCAGCAAACCTTCCAATTTTTTATCCATAGGGTCTTTAAAAGCACAACTGTCTTCTATAGGCATAGTTGTACGCTTAGCAAGTGTTGAAACTGCTCCCTCTACCTTAGGGACCGTCTGCCATGCGTCCCGCCTGGGGTAATTTATGGGAAACATTTTCTTAAAGATAGGGGGGGAACAAAAGGTACACCTGGTCTCTCCCACTCCCTAGTCACAATATCCGCCACCCTCTTCTGGATCGGAAACGCATCAGTGTATACAGGGACCTCTAAAAACCTGTCCATTTTACACAATTTTTCTGGGACCACCATGGGGTCACAATCATCCAGCGTAGCTAAAACCTCCTTAAGCAGGACGCGGAGGTGTTCCAGCTTAAATTTAAACGCTAAAGAATCTGAATCTGCCAGCTGAGAAATTTAACCTGTGTCAGAAATTTCTCCCTCTGACAGACCATCCCTCACTGCCACTTCAGAGTGTTGTGAGGGTACAACAGACAAATCATCCAAAGCTTCTGATTGCTCATCCTCTGTTCTTAAAACTGAGCTATCACGCTTTTTTGGAAAAACTGGCAGTTTGGATAGAAATGCCGCAAGGGAATTATCCATGACTGCTGCTAATTGTTATAATGTAATAGGGCACAATGCGCTAGAGGTACTAGGCAACGCTTGCGCAGGCGTAACTGGTGTCGACACATGGGGAGAGGAAGGAGGACTATCCTCATTACCTTCCGTCAAGGAATCATCTTGGGCTACATTTTTAAGTGTCACTGCATGGTCATTAAAATGTTTAGATACCTTAGCACACTTTAAACACAAATGAAATGGGGGTACCGCCATGGCTTTTAAACACATAGAACAAGGTCTATCTGTAGGTTCAGACATGTTAGACAGACTTAGATAGCACTCAAATACAGAAAAATACACTTTTTGAAAAAACGTTACTGTGCCTTTAAATAATGAAAAGCACACACTTTTACCAAATCTCAAAAAAAACATCCGATCTTTATGAAATTTACACCATATGATCCTAATGCTTTGAAAAGATTGCACACCAAGTTTCAAGCCAATTAACCCCTTATTGCCCAAACCGGAGCAAATTGAAGCTGGCCACCGGTTTAACACACTACCTTCCTTGGGGATTAGTTTTGGAACGAAAATAAGCCTCCCTGTAGTCTTCCTGCAATCTCTGGACTCTACATGTGAAGCTGCTTGAAGCTGTCTTGCAAAAGAACTGCGCAATTGAGGCGCGAAAATTAGGCCCCCTCCATCTTCACTCCGGAGTTGTGGGGCCTTCCTAAGCCAAATTAGGTGTCTAAAATTATGCCAGGCGTATAAAACCCCTAAAAAGTTTTCCAAACATAATAAACACTTGTGCAAATGTCAGATTATAGTAAAAAAATAATCGATTTTCCCCATAAGTGTCTACCAGTGATTTAAGCCCTTTTAACTAAGCCATCCTTCTATACCGAGTCTCAGAATATGGCTTACCTTCCAACATGGGGATTTCTGTCAGTCTTCTAGCATTACCAAGTCTTGTTAGAAAAAAAGTGACTGAGCATACCTTATGCAGTTAAGCCTGCAAACTGTTCCCCCCAACTGAAGTTCTCCGGTACTCAACAGTCCTGTGTGGGAACAGCAATGGATTTTAGTTACAACATGCTAAAATCTTTTTCCTCTCAGCAGAAATCTTCATCACTTTCTGCCTCAGAGTAAATAGTACAAACCGGCACTATTTTAAAATAACAAACTCTTGATTGAAGAAATAAAAACTACAAATCTAACACCACATACTCTTTACCCTCCCGTGGAGATGCTATTTGTTAGAGCGGCAAAGAGAATGACTGGGGGGCGGAGCCTGAGGGGAGCTATATGGACAGCTCTGCTGTGTGCTCTCTTTGCCACTTCCTGTAGGGATTGAGAATATCCCACAAGTAAGGATGAATCTGTGGACTGGATACACCATGTAAGAGAAACGGAGGTGTTCTAGCTTAAATTTAAATGCCGTCATATCTGAATCTGTCTGAGGGAACATCTTGCCTGAATCTGAAATCTCTCCCTCAGATAGCAAATCCCTCATCCCTACCTCTGAACATTGTGAGGGTATATCGGATACGGCTACTAAAGCGTCAGAAGGCTCAGCATTTGTTCTTAACCCAGAGCTACTGCGCTTCCCTTGCAACCCAGGCAGTTTAGATAAAACCTCTGTGAGGGTAGTATTCATAACTGAGGCCATATTTTGCAAGGTGAAAGAATTAGACGCACTAGAGGTACTTGGCGTCGCTTGTGCGGGCGTTACTAGTTGTGACACTTGGGGAGAATTAGATGGCAAAACCGGAGAATCATCCAGTGCCAAACTTTTATAAGTCAAAATATGCTGTTTGCAATTTATAGACATATCAGTACAAGTGGGACACATTCTAAGAGGGGGTTCCACAATGGCTTCTAAACAAATTGAACAATGAGTTTCCTCAATGTCAGACATGTTGAACAGGCTAGTAATGAGACAAGCAAGCTTGGAAAACACTTTATTTAATGAAAAAACTATTTTCAAAAACGGTACTGTGCCTTTAAGAGAAAAAAAAGGCATACACAAACTGCAAAACTGCTTAAAATTCACTAAAATTTTCCGAAATGTTTGTAGTAGACTCACTAAACCTTTGTAAGATTGCACCACAAGTATTGAAGCAATTAACCCCCAAATATGCAAACCGGATTGACAAAGTGTCAAAAACCGGTAAAAACCCGTCAGCACCTTGCCACAGCTCTGCTGTGGCTCCTACCTGCCCTTAGGGATCAATAATGTGGTAATAAAGCTTCGATTACGCCCCAGAAGTTCACCAGGACCCTCCAGTATTTTAGCTTGCTGCTTGTCTATATAAAATAACTGTGCAACTGAGGCGCGAAATTAGGCCCCTCCCACCGCACTCGATGTTACTAGGGCCATCAGAACAAACTACCAAACGTTTTTACAGCAATGTGGGTTATAAAAACCCAAAAAAAGCCAAGTGTATCCCTCAATACAGTTGTCCCATAAGAAATATAAACAGTACTCCCAGAACACACAAACGTTTGCCTTATATATTATTCAAACTGAGTGTCCATAAATTAAGCCCTTTATACAAGCTAGTAAAGCCCCTTCTAAGACTAGGATTACTGCTTACCCTTCCCCTCATGGGGATACTGTCAGCCTTTCTGAGTTATCACAGTTTCTGCAGAAAAAATGACTGAACATACCTCATTGCTGTATAGCAAGAAACCGTTCCTCACACTGAAGTTTTCCTGTACTCCTCAGCTTCTGTGGGAATAGCAGTGGACCTTAGTTACAAATGCTAAGATCATCATCCTCTAGGCAGAAATCTTCATCTATCTCCTGCCTGAGAGTAAATAGTACACACCGGTACCATTTAAAAATAAACTCTTGCTTGAAGATAAAATAAAAACTAACAGTTTATCACCTCTTTCACTTTACCCTTCCTGCATAGAGCCGGCAAAGAGAATGACTGGGGGGTGGAGTTAAGGGGGGAGCTATATAGACAGCTCTGCTGTGGCGCTCTCTTTGCCACTTCCCGTTAGGAAGGATAATATCCCACAAATAAGGATGAAACCGTGGACTCGGTACATCTTGCAAAAATAATGTAAATTAGATTGAACCTCCAAGGCATTGCTAATGCATCTATTAGCTCCACCTGAGGATCCCTGAACCGTGACCCATATCTGGGGTAGCTTGGAATTGAACCGGGACGCCATGAGATCTATCTCCGGCGTCCCACACATGTTGCAAATCTTTTTAAACACCTCGGAATGGAGAGACCATTCGCCCGGATGAAAGGATGGTCTGCCAAGGAAATCCGCTTCCCAGAATGTGGATCGCCGACAGCGAGCAGTTGTGAGCCTCCGACCATTTCTAGAATCCGAGATACTTCCCTCATTACCAGGGAGCTCCTTGTTCCCCCCTGATGGTTGATTTAAGCCACCAAGGTTATGTTGTCTGATTGAAATCTGATAAACTGGGACGAACCCAGAAGAGGCCAAGCCTTCGGAGCATTGAAGATTGCACGAAGTTGCAGAATGTTGATCGGGAGGAAGGATTCCTCTCAAGTCCACAGGCCCTGTGCCTTCCTGGCACCCCAAACAGCTCCCTATCTTGATAGACTTGCGTCCGTAGTCACAATCTCTCAGCATGGTCTCAAGAAGGATGTCCCTTGGGACAGGTGATCTGTACAAAGCCACCAAGAGAGTGATTCTCTCGACTGGTTGTCCGGAGTAATCTGTTGAGACAGATCCAAATGATCGCCGTTCCACTGACTCAGCATGCACAGCTGAAGTGGTCTGAGATGGAACCTGGCAAAAGGAATAATGTCAATGCCGAACACCATGAGACCAATCTCCTCCATGCACCGAGCCACAGAGGACATGAAAGAGGTCTGGAGGGCAAGACAAGCGGAAATTAGCTTTCAACGTCTCCGGTTTTTAAGAAAAATCCTCATGGATATGGAATCTATTATAGTAACCAGGAATTCTACCCTGGTACTCGGAGTAAGAACTATTTTCTAAGTTTATCTTCCATCCATGAGATCGAAGAAGAAATAGAAGATCCTTCTAATGGTCCTCTGCCAGACAACATTGTGCTTGAACCATAATGTTGTCCAAGTATGGTGCTACTGCTATACCTCTGGTTCTGGCCACTGCCAGCAGAGCCCCCAGAACCTTTGTGAAAACTCTTGGAGCAGTAGCCAGACCAAACGCCAGTACAATAAACTGGAAGTGCTGGTCCAGGAACGCAAACCTTAGGATCTGGAAGTGTTCCTTGTGTATTGGAACATGAAGGTAAGCATCCTTCAGATCTATCCTGGTCATGAACTGTCCTTCCTGAACTAAGGGAAGGATGGACCTTATTGTCTCCATTTTGAACAAGGGGACGGATAGAAATTTGTTTAAACACTTTAGGTCCAGAGTCGCGCGGAAGATTCCCACCTTCGGGACCACAAACAGGTTTAAAAAGTATCCCAGCAAGAGAAACCGGTACAATGACTAAGGGAGGATAGATCCCTCACGCACCCCAAAAAGGCTTCTTGTTTTTCTGGCCTTGAAGACAGGTTTGACAAGAGGAATTTGCCCCTGGGTGGATTAGACTTGAAACCTATCCTGTAACCATGAGCGATGACCTCCAGGACCCACGGGTCTTGCACGTCCACAAACCAAGCAGCCAAAAAGAGCGATAACACGCCCACAAACCAAGAGTCCTACAAGATCCATAGCCGGATCGGGGGCCGTCCCTTCATGCCGACTTTGTCTCAGCAGGCTTCATGTTTTGCTTGGACTTATTCCAGGACTGAGCCGGCTTCCAAGTACCCTTGGATTGCTCGGCCTTTGCAGAGGACTGCCGACGTTGGGATTTATCAGAACGAAAATTTGGACTATGTCCTTTAGATTTGTTCTTATCCTGCGGGAAAAAAGGCAACCTTGCCTCACGTAACCGTGGAGATAATGGAGTCCAGGCCTGGACCAAATAGAATCTTTCCCTTAAATGGGAGGGAAAGACGTCTTTACGTCAAAGTCATTTCCGCAGACCAGGACTTCAGCCATGGTGCCCTACGGGCTTGAGCAGAAAAACATTAAGCATTAGCATTCAGGCAAATAATCTGCATATTTGCATCACAAATAAAATAATTAGCCACCCTTAAAGGGACACTGAACACAAAATTTTTCTTTTGCGATTCAGATAGAGCATGAATTTTTAAGCAACTTTCTAATTTACTCCTATTATCAAATTTTCTTTATTCTCTTGGTATCTTTATTTGAAATGCAAGAATCTAAGTTTAGATGCCGGACCATTTTGGTGAACAACCTGGGTTGTCCTTGCTGATTGGTGGAAAAAATCCATCCACCAATCAAAAAGTGCTGTCCAGAGTTCTTAACCCCAAAAAGCTTAGATGGCTTTTATTTCAAATAAAGATAGCAAGAGAACAAAGAAAAATTGATAATAGGAGTAAATTAGAAAGTTGCTTAAAAGTGCATGCTCTATCTGAATCACAAAAGAAAAAAATTGGGTTCAGTGTCCCTTTAAGGCCTTAATTCTTTCTTGAATCAAGC
Organism: Bombina bombina; assembly: GCF_027579735.1. Classification (NCBI taxonomy): domain Eukaryota; kingdom Metazoa; phylum Chordata; class Amphibia; order Anura; family Bombinatoridae; genus Bombina; species Bombina bombina. The sequence continues at coordinate 533,724,814 of NC_069501.1, read as the reverse complement.
TGAGGGGACACTCCACCTCGATCAACTCAGATAAGGAGTCGCACCTGTAGGTAGCCGCTCCAGCAACCACCGCTGCCGGTTGAAACAAATATCCTGTATCTTGAAACATCTTTCTTAACAGAGTTTCTGTCTTATCCATGGGCTCTTTAAACGTAGTAGTACGCTTAGCAAGCATGGAGATAGCGCCATCCACCTTGGGGATGGAACCCCACAACTACAATTTTAAAAAGGAAGAAGGGGAAAATGAAGAACCAAGTGTTTCCCATTCATTCTTAATGTTCGCCATCTTTATGGGAACCCGGAAAGTCTGTGGTGCAACCTTGTCCTCTAAGACCTTATCTAATTTAGTAATCAAAGGTTTCTTTCTCAGGCAATTTAGGCTCTGGGACCTCTAAAGTAGCCAAAACTTCCTTTATTAGAAAGCGTAAATGTTCAATCCTAAATCTAAAGTCTGGTTCCTCCGCAGCAGGAGGCTTAGAGGCAGCGGATTCCGACCCAGAAAGAGCATCCTCTGAAGTATCAGACGTCTTCATCAGCGGATAATCTTGTATCAGATAAATCCAAACAAACTAGTAGATGACCCCTGGGAAGGATAGCAATATTTGATCTTTTGCTTGTGCTTAGCAGGGCGAGGTAAAGCACTAAAGGCCGCAGACACTGCCGTTTGTAACTGCTCAGCAAAGTATGGCGGTAAAAGGGCACCTCAAGATGGAGGATTAGGAGTGCTATGGGAAGCTGCATGTATATTGGGAGATGACTGTAGGGTGCGCACCTCACGGGACGGAGACTCCTCAGAGGTGGACGGCTCAGTGGTACTAAACATTAACTTTCTTTGACATGATTACATGTGGAATTATGTGGAGCATAATTGAGCAGGCGTGTATACCGTGGCCTCCTCACAATAAAGACAGGTATTAGACTTAGGTAAAGAGGGAGTACCCTCTAACGCATCAGAATCCTCCATAGCAAGCGCTTATAAAGCAGATTATAAATAAAATGGCACCTTTATACCCCCAATGGCTGGGGCACTCACCACCTCCTGTAACCCAGGCCCAACAGAGAAACCGCTTTGTCTCCTGTAAACCGTACAGTCAGGAAAGAGGAAATCAGTGTGACCAACACCGTTCACGTGGTGCGCAATGCAGGACCGCCACTGCTATAGGAAAAAGCGCAGCAAGCCTTTCCGGCTGCGCAGCTTACCAAAACGAAAGTAAAACCTGTACGTTCCAACATCTGCCTGAGCCTCATCTCCCACATGTTGCAGTATAATCATAATAAAATTATGTGATTAATTCCCCCTGTTCAGTAATCCCCCTCCGGAGATATTAACCCTTGATGCCATACAGATAAAATGAGCCACTCGGTGACCCTGTCTCCTTGCGTCATATGTGTATAAAAAAATTAAACGATCTTACCAGAATCTATGCCGTGGAACAGGAACACAGCCTCTCAAGTTTGACTGTTTTGGGCTTGAGTGATGGAAGCAGGAAGTGAAACTCGTCAACACTGATTGCTTAGGAGCTGTTAATACAAGTCTGGATGGGTTTGCAGAAAGACTCTCCCTACATCTCCAGACCCTAACTTTTGTCCATGCTCTCAGTGAGAGGCTGACAAGACTACTTAAAACTCCAGTCCCATTTCGAAGGGTTGATACCCTTCATAAGGAATTACTCCGAATCTTCTAACACTTCTCTGCCAAACTCCTGTGACGAAAGGCAAAGAATGACTGGGGTATGAGGGAAGGGGGGGGGGGGGGAGTATTTAAGCCTTTAGCTGGGGTATCTTTGCCTCCTCCTGGTGGCCAGGTTCAGCATTCCCAACAGTAAGGAATGATGCCGTGGACTCTCCTCATATTAAGGAACATCATGCTTCACCACCTCCTGAGGCGGCAAAGTTTGTAAAACTAAGGTATGAGTGAGGTGGGAGGTGTATTTATAGGCATTTGAGGTTTGGGAAACTTCCTGGTAGGAATGTATATCCCATGCCCCTTCCTGGTAGGAATGTATATCCCATACGTCACTAGCTCATGGACTCTTGCCACTTATATGAAAGAAATTAAGGCGTTTCAAATCCCCTAGTGAGGTGAGAAGGGCATCACCAGCCTATGATTGCCTTTATACCAAATCAGGTTATCACTACTGCTATAGTGATCACCCAATAGCCAAGCTTGGATAGTCACCTCATCTGAAAGTAGTTTTGTAGAAATATAAATAAATATTACTACTCTTTTTAAAGCCCAGAACAGCTGAATTTAGTTATTTAAAGGGACATAAAACAAGTTGCGATAGAGACAAAATAATATAAGATGTACTTTAATTACTTTACCTGCAAATTTATACTGCAGTGCCTCACCATGATCCCTTTTGTTTTAGTTTATGAATTGTAAAGCTCTAACTGCCCCCACACAATGCCTTTTTTTTATGGCTGTATCTATGTTTGCTGTTCTTTTGGTAAAATGCAGAAGTGAATAGGGATTATCTGTTGGAGCATTCCTAGAAAATGGGAACTCAATTGAAATACAAGGAATGTGTCTAAACACTGATAAGAGGGGTGGAGCTAGCTGCTCCAGTCAGTTTAGCTATGTAATTCATTTTGATTATTTTTGAAAATTTTAAAATACTTGCCAGCAATTTTTAAACACAATTTATATGCAAACTATTTTAAATGAATTAGCCCTTTTAGGATATGCACAGATCTCAACCTGTTTATGGCACTTTAATAGACTGCCATTTCTGTAGCAATAAGTTGGTATCTAGATGAGCACGAGACTGGAGGCTCTATTAAAGTCCTTATCTCCTCAGACAAAACTTACCTAGTGTTTGATGCTTTTCGCATTTTACTTGGACCATCTAAAATCATAGTGGGGGCATATGACCGCTCAATTTAAAGGGATACTGAACCCAAATTTTTCCTTTTCGTGATTCAGATAGAGCATACAATTTTAATCAACTTTCTAATTTACTCCTATTATCAATTTTTCTTCGTTCTCTTGCCATCTTTATTTGAAAAAAAACATCATCTTTTTTCTTGGTTCAGACTTTGGGCAGCACTTTTTATTGGTGGATGAATGTATCCACCAATTAGCAAGGACAACCCAGGTTGTTCACCAAAAATGGGCTGGCATCTAAACTTACATTTCAAATAAAGATACCAAGAGAATAAAGAAAATTTGATAATTGGAGTAAATTAGAAAGTTGCTTAAAATTGAATGCTCTATCTGAATAATGAAAGAAAAAATTTGGTTCAGTGTCCCTTTAAAAAAAAGAGCAAAATCCCCTGTTTCTCCCCCACTCACTGGGTAATATTAAATTTAAAGGACCAGTCAACACATTAGATTTGCATAATCAACAAATGCAAGATAACAAGACAATGCAATAGCACTTAGTCTGAACTTCAAATGAGTAGTAGATTTTTTTATAACAAATTTCAAAGTTATGTATATTTCCACTCCCCTTGTACCATGTGATAGCAATCAGCCAATCGCAAATGCATATACGTATAGTCTGAATTCTTGCACATGCTCAGTAGGATCTGGTGACTCAAAAATTGTAAATATAAAATACTGTGCACATTTTTTTTAATGGAAGTAAATTGGAAAGTTGTTTAAAATTACATGCTGAATCTGAATCATGAAAATGTAATTTAAAGTGAAGGTCAATTTTTACCCGATGCTCACCACCTATGTAAACAGTATGCTCTAACTATTAGTCGCTAAGATAAAATTTGCAAAAACAGAATTTATGTTTACCTGATAAATTACTTTCTCCAACGGTGTGTCCGGTCCACGGCGTCATCCTTACTTGTGTGATATTCTCTTCCCCAACAGGAAATGGCAAAGAGCCCAGCAAAGCTGGTCACATGATCCCTCCTAGGCTCCGCCTTCCCCAGTCATTCGACCGACGTAAAGGAGGAATATTTGCATAGGAGAAATCATATGATACCGTCGTGACTGTAGTTAAAGAAAATAAATCATCAGACCTGATTAAAAAACCAGGGCGGGCCGTGGACCGGACACACCGTTGGAGAAAGTAATTTATCAGGTAAACATAAATTCTGTTTTCTCCAACATAGGTGTGTCCGGTCCACGGCGTCATCCTTACTTGTGGGAACCAATACCAAAGCTTTAGGACACGGATGATGGGAGGGAGCAAATCAGGTCACCTAGATGGAAGGCACCACGGCTTGCAAAACCTTTCTCCCAAAAATAGCCTCAGAAGAAGCAAAAGTATCAAATTTGTAAAATTTGGTAAAAGTGTGCAGTGAAGACCAAGTCGCTGCCTTACATATCTGATCAACAGAAGCCTCGTTCTTGAAGGCCCATGTGGAAGCCACGGCCCTAGTGGAATGAGCTGTGATTCTTTCAGGAGGCTGCCGTCCGGCAGTCTCATAAGCCAATCTGATGATGCTTTTAAGCCAAAAAGAGAGAGAGGTAGAAGTTGCTTTTTGACCTCTCCTTTTACCAGAATAAACAACAAACAAGGAAGATGTTTGTCTGAAATCCTTTGTAGCATCTAAATAGAATTTTAGAGCACGAACTACAACCAGATTGTGCAACAAACGTTCCTTCTTTGAAGCTGGATTCGGACACAAAGAAGGCACGACTATCTCCTGGTTAATGTTCTTGTTAGAAACAACTTTCGGAAGAAAACCAGGTTTAGTACGCAAAACCACCTTATCTGCATGGAACACCAGATAAGGAGGAGAACACTGCAGAGCAGATAACTCTGAAACTCTTCTAGCAGAAGAAATTGCAACCAAAAACAAAACTTTCCAAGATAATAACTTGATATCAACGGAATGTAGGGGTTCAAACGGAACCCCCTGAAGAACTGAAAGAACTAAATTGAGACTCCAAGGAGGAGTCAAAGGTTTGTAAACAGGCTTGATTCTAACCAGAGCCTGAACAAAAGCTTGAACATCTGGCACAGCCGCCAGCTTTTTGTGAAGTAAAACAGATAAAGCAGAAATCTGTCCCTTCAAAGAACTTGCAGATAATCCTTTCTCCAAACCTTCTTGAAGAAAGGATAGAATCTTAGGAATTTTTATCTTGTTCCATGGGAATCCTTTAGATTCACACCAACAGATATATTTTTTCCATATTTTATGGTAGATTTTTCTAGTTACAGGCTTTCTGGCCTGAACAAGAGTATCAATGACAGAATCTGAGAACCCTCGCTTTGATAAAATCAAGCGTTCAATCTCCAAGCAGTCAGTTGGAGTGAGACCAGATTCGGATGTTCGAACGGACCTTGAACAAGAAGGTCCTGTCTCAAAGGTAGCTTCCATGGTGGAGCCGATGACATATTCACCAGGTCTGCATACCAAGTCCTGCGTGGCCACGCAGGAGCTATCAAGATCACAGATGCCCTCTCCTGATTGATCCTGGCTACCAGCCTGGGGATGAGAGGAAACGGTGGGAATACATAAGCTAGGTTGAAGGTCCAAGGTGCTACTAGTGCATCTATTAGAGTCGCCTTGGGATCCCTGGATCTGGACCCGTAGCAAGGAACCATGAAGTTCTGACGAGAGGCCATCAGATCCATGTCTGGAATGCCCCACAATTGAGTTATTTGGGCAAAGATTTCCGGATGGAGTTCCCACTCCCCCGGATGAAATGTCTGACGACTCAGAAAATACGCTTCCCAATTTTCCACTCCTGGGATGTGGATTGCAGACAAGTGGCAGGAGTGAGTCTCCGCCCATTGAATGATTTTGGTCACTTCTTCCATCGCCAGGGAACTTCTTGTTCCTCCCTGATGGTTGATATACGCAACAGTCGTCATGTTGTCTGATTGAAACCGTATGAATTTGGCCTTTGCTAGCTGAGGCCAAGCCTTGAGAGCATTGAATATCGCTCTCAGTTCCAGAATGTTTATCGGGAGAAGAGATTCTTCCCGAGACCAAAGACCCTGAGCTTTCAGGGGTTCCCAGACCGCGCCCCAGCCCACCAGACTGGCGTCGGTCGTGACAATGACCCACTCTGGTCTGCGGAAGCTCATCCCCTGTGACAGGTTGTCCAGGGTCAGCCACCAACGAGTGAATCTCTGGTCCTCTGATCTACTTGTATCGTCGGAGACAAGTCTGTATAATCCCCATTCCACTGACTGAGCATGCACAGTTGTAATGGTCTCAGATGAATTCGCGCAAAAGGAACTATGTCCATTACCGCGACCATCAAACCTATTACTTCCATGCACTGTGCTATGGAAGGAAGAAGAACAGAATGAAGTACTTGACAAGAGCTTAGAAGTTTTGATTTTCTGGCCTCTGTCAGAAAAATCCTCATTTCTAAAGGAGTCTATTATTGTTCCCAACAAGGGAACTCTTGTTGACGGAGATAGAGAACTTTTTTCTACGTTCACTTTCCACCCGTGAGATCTGAGAAAGGCCAGGACAATGTCCGTATGAGCCTTTGCTTGTGGTAGGGACGACGCTTGAATCAGTATGTCGTCCAAGTAAGGTACTACTGCAATGCCCCTTGGTCGTAGCACCGCTAGAAGGGACCCTAGTACCTTTGTGAAAATTCTTGGAGCAGTGGCTAATCCGAATGGAAGTGCCACAAACTGGTAATGCTTGTACAGAAAGGCGAACCGTAGGAACCGATGATGTTCCTTGTGGATAGGAATATGTAGATACGCATCCTTTAAATCCACCGTGGTCATGAATTGACCTTCCTGGATGGAAAGAAGAATTGTCCGAATGGTTTCCATTTTGAACGATGGAACCTTGAGAAACTTGTTTAGGATCTTGAGATCTAAGATTGGTCTGAATGTTCCCTCTTTTTTGGGAACTATGAACAGATTGGAGTAGAATCCCATCCCTTGTTCTCCTAATGGAACCGGATGAATCACTCCCATTTTTAACAGGTCTTCTACACAATGTAAGAATGCCTGTCTTTTTATGTGGTCTGAAGACAATTGAGACCTGTGGAACCTCCCCCTTGGGGGAAGCTCCTTGAATTCCAGAAGATAACCTTGGGAGACTATTTCTAGCGCCCAAGGATCCAGAACATCTCTTGCCCAAGCCTGAGCGAAGAGAGAAAGTCTGCCCCCCACCAGATCCGGTCCCGGATCGGGGGCCAACATCTCATGCTGTCTTGGTAGCAGTGGCAGGTTTCTTGGCCTGCTTACCTTTGTTCCAGCCTTGCATTGGCCTCCAGGCTGGCTTGGTTTGAGAAGTATTACCCTCTTGCTTAGAGGATGTAGAACTTGGGGCTGGTCCGTTTCTGCGAAAGGGACGAAAATTTGGTTTATTTTTAGCCTTAAAAGACCTATCCTGAGGAAGGGCGTGGCCCTTACCCCCAGTGATATCTGAAATAATCTCTTTCAAGTCAGGGCCAAACAGCGTTTTCCCCTTGAAAGGTATGTTAAGCAATTTGTTCTTGGAAGACGCATCCGCTGACCAAGATTTTAGCCAAAGCGCTCTGCGCGCCACAATAGCAAACCCCGAATTTTTCGCCGCTAATCTAGCCAATTGCAAAGTGGCGTCTAAAGTAAAAGAGTTAGCCAATTTGAGAGCATGAATTCTGTCCATAATCTCCTCATAAGAAGAATCTTTATTGAGCGACTTTTCTAGTTCATCGAACCAGAAACACGCTGCTGTAGTGACAGGAACAATGCATGAAATTGGTTGTAGAAGGTAACCTTGCTGAACAAACATCTTGTTAAGCAAACCCTCTAATTTTTTATCCATAGGATCTTTGAAAGCACAACTGTCTTCTATAGGGATAGTAGTGCGTTTGTTTAGAGTAGAAACCGCCCCCTCGACCTTGGGGACTGTCTGCCATAAGTCCTTTCTGGGGTCGACCATAGGAAACAATTTCTTAAATATAGGGGGAGGGACAAAAGGTATGCCGGGCCTTTCCCATTCTTTGTTTACAATGTCCGCCACCCGCTTGGGTATAGGAAAAGCTTTGGGGGGCCCTGGGACCTCTAGGAACTTGTCCATCTTACATAATTTCTCTGGAATGACCAAATTCTCACAATCATCCAGAGTAGATAACACCTCCTTAAGCAGAGCGCGGAGATGTTCCAATTTAAATTTGAATGTAATCACATCAGGTTCAGCTTGTTGAGAAATTTTCCCTGAATCTGAAATTTCTCCCTCAGACAAAACCTCCCTGGCCCCCTCAGACTGGTGTAGGGGCATTTCAGAACCATTATCATCAGCGTCCTCATGCTCTTCAGTATTTTCTAAAACAGAGCAGTCGCGTTTTCGCTGATAAGTGGGCATTTTGGCTAAAATGTTTTTGATAGAATTATCCATTACAGCCGTTAATTGTTGCATAGTAAGGAGTATTGGCGCACTAGATGTACTAGGGGCCTCCTGTGTGGGCAAGACTGGCGTAGACGAAGGGGGGGATGATGCAGTACCATGCTTACTCCCCTCACTTGAGGAATCATCTTGGGCATCATTTTCTCTAAATTTTGTGTCACATACATCACATCTATTTAAATGAGAAGGAACCTTGGCTTCCTCACATACAGAACATAGCCTATCTGATAGTTCAGACATGTTAAACAGGCATAAACTTGATAACAAAGTACAAAAAACGTTTTAAAATAAAACCGTTACTGTCACTTTAAATTTTAAACTGAACACACTTTATTACTGAAAATGTGAAAAAGTATGAAGGAATTGTTCAAAATTCACCAAAATTTCACCACAGTGTCTTAAAGCCTTAAAAATATTGCACACCAAATTTGAAAGCTTTAACTCTTAAAATAACGGAACCGGAGCCGTTTTTATATTTAACCCCTATACAGTCCCTGGTATCTGCTTTGCTGAGACCCAACCAAGCCCAAAGGGGAATACGATACCAAATGACGCCTTCAGTAAGCTTTCCTATGTATCTGAGCTCCTCACACATGCATCTGCATGCCTTGCTTCCCAAAAACAACTGTGCAATAGAAGCGCGAAAATGAGGCTCTGCCTATGATTAGAGAAGGCCCCCAGTGAAAAAGGTGTCCAATACAGTGCCTGCCGGTTATTTAACATAATTCAAGACTAAAATAACTCCTCAAAGCTAAAAACTATTAAAAATGCATATAAATCAATCGTTTTAGCCCAGAAAAATGTCTACCAGTCTTTAAAGCCCTTGTGAAGCCCTTTATTCTGATTTAATAATAATGGCTTACCGGATCCCATAGGGAAAATGACAGCTTCCAGCATTACCAAGTCTTGTTAGAAATGTGTCATACCTCAAGCAGCAAAAGTCTGCTCACTGTTTCCCCCAACTGAAGTTAATTCCTCTCAACAGTCCTGTGTGGAAACAGCCATCGATTTTAGTAACGGTTGCTAAAATCATTTTCCTCTTACAAACAGAAATCTTCATCTCTTTTCTGTTTCAGAGTAAATAGTACATACCAGCACTATTTTAAAATAACAAACTCTTGATTGAATAAAAACTACATTTAAACACCAAAAAACTCTAAGCCATCTCCGTGGAGATGTTGCCTGTACAACGGCAAAGAGAATGACTGGGGAAGGCGGAGCCTAGGAGGGATCATGTGACCAGCTTTGCTGGGCTCTTTGCCATTTCCTGTTGGGGAAGAGAATATCCCACAAGTAAGGATGACGCCGTGGACCGGACACACCTATGTTGGAGAAAAATCAATTATTTATTATTAAATTTTATATATAAAAAACCTTTGTTTCGTCTGTTTACTCCTCTCCCGATACACTTCCTTATTTGGCCCTGTTGACGTAACGATCATTTCAACCAGCCCGCCGTGTCACTACCAAGCTCGTGCACAAGACTGGTTACAAACTGCGCATGCGTATTGTAAGAGCATTTGCGCATGCGTGGCAATTTCAAAGAATGTTATTTCTATTCCTCGGTGATAATTACCCGTTTTGAGGATTAGAAACGGCAAACTGTAAATTCACTTCCTTTCTTCTCTAGCGCGCTGTAACACTGACTGAGTCAATGTATCTAAGGAAAGCATACAGCGTAATACGCATGCGCATATAATGCACGCGCATGATGTATTTGACAAGAGCAGAAATTAGACGCATGCGCTATTGTTACCGATGACGTGGGTAGAAAGGGGCAGGACGCCACGGGGGGAAGCGAAGGAATTGGAGAAAAAAAATGTCAATCAAATGGGGGTAGATGTCGGGCGGACAGTTGCGGTGAAACGGAGGGTAATTGAGAAATAAAAAATACAGTACAAAATTATTTATAAAGATTTTGATGAATGAACATGATGTTTATTTTACATGTTAGTGATGATACTGGGATCGAGTGAGGCGGACTTGACCTTCACTTTAACCTGAGTGTCCCTTTAATAAATTCTATTGATATACATATGAGACACATACACAAGTGTTTTAACTCATGGGAAAAAAAAAAAATGTATTGTCAACAGACCGTAATTAAGCACAATAACTTAATACCTACAAACCACCAAGCTTTATTTTTAGGTTACCCACAAAAACAATCATTAGCTGGTTAGTAAGTCAAAAGACCAGCACCAATACTAAACTGCAAACCCAAAGGGGGCATTAGTGTATTGCCCACTTCTTCACTTTAGCTCAACGGCCTTAAGAATGATCATTTGTATTTGCTAAGGTGTAGTTTCATCTGCTATTCCAAAACAATCAATGAATTAATAGGGAAAAAAAAAATCTGAGGGAAAAACTATAGGCTTTTAATGCCATTTCTACAAAGTCTAAGATACAAATAAGCAAACTTAAAAAGAATGAATATAAAAAGCAAACCACCTAGTAGATTCGTAAAACCCTAACTGAGCAGATAACACTCACCTGCTCTGTATGGAATTGGGGGTTGCATGCATGCCTGCAGCCTCTTGTGCTTTGCGATTCATGCCGCCAGGAGGTGGACACATCCCAGATCCCACCTGTGGAGGCATACTTCCCATGTTGGGTCCATACGGCCGAGCGCCCATGGAAGAGTGTACTATACGTCCCCCATACTGAGGCATACCTCCTTGAGTATGCATCTGCCCTCCTGCACCCAGAGGCGGCATGCTCCCAGCAGAGTAGCCGGCATTAGGCATGGCACTGTAGTTTGGCTGCCGAGGGTACCCACCTGCAAAAGAGGATAGTAAAGCTAGTAATGCTAGCTGAGTATTTAAAAGATGTACACAACATATAAAATAAACTACTTTTGCATTAAGAGAGACTCCTGTTTGCTAAATATTTAGTATTTTACATTTACCAAAAACATTCAATGTCTCCAACATATGTTTACCCGCCTCCTTGCAAATAAGATTAGGTGCTAATCATCAATGAGACAGGTCACCCAATATTAAAAGAGCAACAGTTTGTCATAAGCCTTTTAACTGAAACTCATGTCCTTACCTTGGGGTCCATACTGTCCCCCTTGAGGGCCATAGCTCCCCATGGAATTCTGCTGGTAAGGCCCCATCCCAGCATGCATCTGTGTCCCCGATGACTGGCGAGGTGAAAGTGCTGGTCCAGGCTGTGGGGATCCGTATTGAGGTATCTGTGTATTCCTCTGCATGTATCCTGCCAAAAGGAGCAAGTGTACACTTAAACACTAGCTATAAAGACAGTGCTATCATCTTCCATAATCCACCATACTCACCCCTCTCTTGCCCAAGGCCAGCCTGGTTCATGTTTGGGTGGATCATGCCATCAGACTGCCCACTGGGGGGACGTGGGGGCATTTGGGTTCCTGGAAATTTAAAATAAAAATTCATTTTTACTTTCACATTTCATGACAAAAAAAAAAAAAGGATATATAGATATATATATAAAGGAGCATTTTGGTAATTAACTTATTCTACCTAATTTTAAATAGTTGTGAATAATTCTTAATTAGAATTCCCTCAGGTCAAAAGCTAAAGTAGTTTCCTTGGATAGAGCATCTAATTTATATTTAAAAAATAATATAATGTATGCTTAACTAAAATTCATTTATTTCGTGGTGGTTTGAGTCCACAAGCTATTACTCCTGGGAAACACCTATCCTGACCACTAGGAGGAGGCAAATATTCCCAAAACTCCAAGAGCTCTTAAAACCACTCCCACTTTACTTGAAACTTGAGTGACATATAGCCAAGCAAGGAGAAGGGTAGAAAAGAATTAAAAAAATATATATTTATTAAAAAAAATAGGTATAATTTTCAACAAAAGAATACCAAGAGAACAAAGTAAATTAGATAACAGTATTAAATGTAAATCTCTTAAAACTGCTTTCTCTGTCCTAACCACAAAAACAAAATTATGCTTACCTAATAATTTCCTTTTCTTCTGATGGAATGAGTCCACAGCTGCATTCACTACTTTTGGGAAATAAGAACCTGGCCACCAGGAGGCGGCCAAGACACCCCAGCCAAAGGCTTAAAAGGACAGTCTAGTCCAAAATAAACTTTCGTGATTCAGATAGAGAATGTAATTTTAAGCAATTTTCTTTTATCACCAATTTTGCTTTGTTCACTAGGTATTTCTTAGTTGAAAGCTAAACCTAGGAGGTTCATATGCAAATTTCTAAGCACTTGAAGGTCGCCTCTTCTCAGGGCATTTTGAAAGTTTTTCACCACTAGAGGGTGTTAGTTCATGTGTGTCATAGATAACACTGTGCTCACGCACGTGGAGTTCAGGTGAGCCAGCTCTGATTGGCTAAAATGGATGTCTGTCAAAAGAACTGAAATAAGGAGGCAGTTTGCAGAGGCTTAAATACAAGGTAATCACAGAGGTAAAAAGTGTATTAATATAACTGTGTTCGTTGTGCAAAACTAGGGAATGGTAATAAAGGGATTTTATATATATATCTTTTAAAAAAATAAAAATTCTGGTGTAGACTGTCCCTTTAAATACTCCTCACACTTCCCTCATCCCAGTGTCATTCTGCCGAGGAACAAGGAACAATAGAAGAAATATCAGGGTGAAAGGTGCCAGAAAAATATAAGGACGCCCCACATAACATTACGGGTGGGGAGCTGTGGACTCTTTCCATCAGAAGAAAAGGAAATTATCAGGTAAGCATAATTTATGTTTTCCTTCTTAAATGGAGAGTGTCCACAGCTGCATTCATTACTTTTGGGAAAACAACACCCAAGCTATAGAGGACACTGAATGCCAAGACAGGAGGGTTCAATAGGCGGCCCATACTGAGGTCACTAGGCCTGAACCTCTACCCAACAAAAAAAAAACCTGCTTCGTTCGAAGCCGAGAAAATTAAGAGAAAAAGCCCCAGTGATACTGACTCGCAGTCAGTCCAGAAGCCAAACTAGAGAACGCAAACATACTCGACTGAGCTAACAGTCCTCCAGGAGACACAGTCGCCCAACGGGCCCCACCTCTCAACCCCCACAAATGAAGGGGACACCAGCCGAAACCCCCAAGGGGACCAGGCAAAGGAGCACAGAGAAAACCAAAAGGTCCCCTAATACAAACAAGAACACCTCCAAGAGTGAGCCCAGCTCACAGAGACCCAAAGGGACCCAAACAGGGAAAGGAGGCCACGTCCATACCAAGCGGAACCCGGGATAAGACCGGGCATAGAGACAGAACAGACGTCTCTCAAATATCCTGCAAGCACGGATTGCAACTGAAGAGGCAAATGCCTCCCAGTGTCTGACCATAGAATACCATGGAAAAGTGTGTAATATACCCAGGTGAAAAACCCCAAGTTTGAGAACCAAGAGTCCATAACAGGAAATCACAGAGGGTACTTGCAAGGAAGAGGAAGCAGTCAAGCAAGAAACAGAAATCGCAAAAGCAACCCCCGGACAGGTCCCTAAAAAGGGGAACACAAAACCTCAATCGACGCCCCTCGAGAAGGAGAGTATACCCTCAGAACCCGAAGGAAGAGTAAACCCTCTTCTAAAATCAATGGAGCAAGTTAAAAAAGAAAATCTATACCTTAGCAGACTGAGCTAACAGGATAGACTCAACAAGCTCACACATCCAGGAGACTGCGATCGAACGCAGCACCTTAGACGGCTCAGCCATACTGACCTGCAGACCCACACCCAGCTGGACCAACCCAGCCTCAGGGATCCAAGATAGGGGAACAAAGAATCCAAAAACAGGTACAGGAATGAGCGTAAGGATAGCACTGCCATTCCCACAGAGTACAAGTACAACCCAACTCTGAAAGCAGACAACAAAGCCATAGACCTAAGGATCTATCAAAATAAAGTCCCAACAAGTCTGACTTGGAGCCAGCAAGACCTCAGGGGGAACCAATCCCAACTTTCCGCCTACCAACCAGGAGAAGCCCCCATCGAGGACTCCATCTCCATAGGGAAGAGAATATCCCCTAAAGAAAAGGGATGATGCCGGAAGGGCAACAACTCCTCAAGGCCCAAAGTCACCGGCTAATGGGAAGATAAATTCCCAACACAGCTGTCCTAGAAAAGGACCCCCTACAAGTAGCTTGCCAAGCAGAGGCACAGCCAGCCCATTCGCCTCCAGAGCAGGGAATCCACGGTAACACTGGCAAGCTGACCAGGGGAATGCAACCCTAAGGCGCACCAGAAATTGGACATCCAGCGCCAACAGCTGGGTATGAACCAACAACCCTTGAGGCGCAAACCACACAGCTAACCACTAGATGACATGGGTTACTCGTGTGGCAAAGAGTAAAAAAACACTCCGAAAACCTGGTCAACCATGACCAGGTCAGGTAGATGGGGCAAGGACATATCCCAAGTTCCCACAACCGTGGACCGGCCCTGAGATCCAAGATTCCAAAACCACCCAAAACTGGGTAAGGAAAAATGCCAAGCAAAGCTTCAGCAACCGGAAGGCTCTGGGAGAAAAATGGGTCCGGGCACCTAATAGTTCAGCAAACCTTACCCTAAAACTAAATACCCCAACCGGCCAAAAAGCCAGAAAACAAGGGATATGGATGCATATCCAGGGAATCCGGATAGCGAGAAGAACTCTAAAGCCCCAACCCAAAGGAAGGAACCACCCCTATCTAAAGTGCAATGCTCCAAGGAGCAAGGCCAGAAGTCGTATGAAGGTACTTCTCAAAGCCTCAGGACAACCAAGGGATACCTCAAGATTAAAAAAATAAATCCTACTAGCAGGACTAGTCTCCCTATCACCTCCGCACAAGCAGAGGACACAAGGAAGAGAAAGGCACTAAGCCTACCCAGCTCCAGAAAACCCAGAGCTAAACAAAGTCCCCGCAGGGAACAACCATCACCCAGAAACACAGAACCCTAAAAGGAGATCCAACTCACCCGGAGACAATGGAATAAGAATGTAAGGTCTCATAACTCAGACAGTACTCGTCAAAGAGTAAGAGCTGCATCTAGATAAACTATAAACAGCTTACGCGTACACCTGCAAGGTGTAAAGAGCTGCAACTGGTTTCAAACTGCAAACCTTCCGCATGCTAGACAGCTATCCTGTACAAGCTGTTGAATCAAGCCCAAAAGGACAAATCCAGAGGCCTAAAAATAAAGGTCAAACTGCTCAACTGCGGTAAGGGGCGATAAGCCCTCCAACCCTCCACCACATGGGGGAGGCTCTAGGTTCTGATGAAAACAGATGTTAGAGTGACGCAGCGGGAAAACTCCCCTGCCCGGCCATCTATGACTTAAGGCAATAAGGACTGAAACAATCCTTCCCGCCTCACGAACCCGCAGGTCTATCGAATGCTTAGTATTAAAATGAAAAATAATAACCTGAGCACCCGGCGCTTCTACCGAACAAGCCAAGCAGAACAGCGCCACATGTCTGAACAGCCGCAAGACCGAACAAACCCGACAGGTCCAGCCTGCACCTAGGGATGCATAAATTCTCCTTCATAGGGGAAAAAACAGAAAACAGACATTTGTAACATTGGACTAACATGTCCTAAACAACTTCCGAAGTAGTAATAGAGAGTATCAATCCCAAAAGATTCCCGAAGGAAACAAAAAAAAAAAATAAGACAATTCAATAACTGAAAAACATGTGAGTAATACGCGAAGGCGCGCAATTCTGAAACGAAAGGCAAAACAGTCAGGAACAGTTACACCAGCGGGGAACTGTAGAGGCCCTCCCCAAGGCAGAAGGCCCAGGACAATAGGGCATGAACACATTCTCAAATAAACGTCTGGACTCTGCAGATGAACAATCGCCAACATTATGTGGAAGCAAAGACGTGCTGCAACCTCCGAGGGGGAACACACCACCCTGCATGGAGGAATCAGAAACCGAGTTACCCGCATGTGTAGAAGTATGAATTGGTAGGGAACTCGCCTCTCGGGGAACAGGACCCCCAGAGGCGGATGGCTCAGCAGTCCCTTGATTCCCCGAGCCCGAGGAACAAGGCACTCTGAAATGGCATACGAAACAAAACTGGTCGACATGCGTCAACAAGGCCAATCCGGATTCGTCACAGAACACAGAATCTGAAATCAAAATAGTCTCAGAATCCTCTGTAACTGAATCTGAAACGAGCAGTGTCTCAGCATCAAAATCCTCCATAACGGGATAGAGGAAATATCAATATCGACTAAAGTATGAAAACAAAAACGGCACCTGACACCCACAATGGCTGGGGCACTCACCACTTCCTATGACCAGACCCCTGCTGACTAGAATATTTCCTTCGCCACACGGTCAGGAATGTGGAAATGGGAAACTGAACCACGCCCGAACACAAGGTGAACCGAACAATCCAAAAAAGCGTGCCCAACCAAAAGGCTGCGTCACTTCCAAAGGCCTCAAAGTTCCAAACACGAGCCCATAAACATGACACATAAGCAGGTTGAATCGCATAACAAACAGGATTATAAACCCCCCTGTTCAATAACCCCCCTCAGGAGATATTAACCCTCGATTCCAAGATACTACCAGAGACTCACTGAGTCCCTTATGTCATAGTTAGGCCCACAAAGATGTGGTATCCTCTCGGGAAAACATTCACATTACAGTGCATTGACGATAAAGTAAAATAAAACGATCTTACCAGAATCTACGCCATGGAACAGGAACACAGCCTTTCAAATGTGACTAATAGTAGCATCACCTCCACCATGGACTTAGAGAAGAAAACAGGCAGCGTAGCTAAGTTAGCCAACGCCGATTGCTTGAGGAGCTGTTAATATGAGTCGGGATGGTTTTGCAGAAAGACTCTCCCTGCAACTTCGGACTCCAACTTTCATCCATGCTCTCACAGAGACTGACAGGACTACTTAAAACTCCAGTCCCATGCCGAAGAGTACTATCCTCCAAAAGAGACAAAAAACAAAAAATTTAAAAATTCTAACACGTCTCTGCCAACCTCCTGGGACAAAAGGCAAAGAATGACTGGAGGATGAGGGGAGTGGGAGGAGTATTTAAGCCTTGGCTGGGTTGTCTTTGCCTCCTCCTGGTGGCCAGGTTCTTATTTTCCAAAAGTAATGAATGCAGCTGTGGACTATTTCCATTTAATAAGAAAATAGAAGCGCATTCTTTAAATAAAAATACAAAATAAATAAAAATAAAAAAATGGGTGGAGTCTCAGACTCTCACCACCATGAAAAATTAATTTATTCAGGTAATCAAATTATATTTTCATTCATAAAGGTTGTGAGAGTTCACAAACTATTACTCCTGGAAAAGTAATACCCAAGCTGTTGAGTCCACAAGTAATGAGGGCAGGTCAAAATGATTACTCAATGGTTTATTTTTTTCATTTCAAGCTGCAAAAATGTATACACAATTAATATAAAACAGCTGCCTGAAGGACTATCCTACCAAAAAAAGTTGCTTCAGATGAAGCAAAAACATAATAAATGGTAGAATTTACAAAAATGTATGTATGGAAGATATTTTGATCAACAGATGCCTTATTCTTAAAGTAGACACTGACCTAGTAGAATGGGCAGTAATATGTTTAGGAGGAGATTGTCCCGCATCCAATTAAGCCTATGAATCAAAAGCTCTAACCAAGAGGCAAACAAAACAGCTGTAGCTTTATGACCATTCCTGGAAAGTGAAAAATGAACAAAAAGTAGAGGATTGTCTAAAATATTTAGTAGCCTGCAAATAAAACTTCAAAGCTCTGTCAACATCCAAGTTACGGAGAAGCCTCTCCTTTGAATTCTTATGATTAGGACCAAAAAAACAGAATTTATGTTTACCTGATAAATTACTTTCTCCAACGGTGTGTCCGGTCCACGGCGTCATCCTTACTTGTGGGATATTCTCTTCCCCAACAGGAAATGGCAAAGAGCCCAGCAAAGCTGGTCACATGATCCCTCCTAGGCTCCGCCTTCCCCAGTCATTCGACCGACGTAAAGGAGGAATATTTGCATAGGAGAAATCATATGATACCGTCGTGACTGTAGTTAGAGAAAATAAATCATCAGACCTGATTAAAAAACCAGGGCGGGCCGTGGACCGGACACACCGTTGGAGAAAGTAATTTATCAGGTAAACATAAATTCTGTTTTCTCCAACATAGGTGTGTCCGGTCCACGGCGTCATCCTTACTTGTGGGAACCAATACCAAAGCTTTAGGACACGGATGATGGGAGGGAGCAAATCAGGTCACCTAGATGGAAGGCACCACGGCTTGCAAAACCTTTCTCCCAAAAATAGCCTCAGAAGAAGCAAAAGTATCAAATTTGTAAAATTTGGTAAAAGTGTGCAGTGAAGACCAAGTCGCTGCCTTACATATCTGATCAACAGAAGCCTCGTTCTTGAAGGCCCATGTGGAAGCCACGGCCCTAGTGGAATGAGCTGTGATTCGTTCAGGAGGCTGCCGTCCGGCAGTCTCATAAGCCAATCTGATGATGCTTTTAAGCCAAAAAGAGAGAGAGGTAGAAGTTGCTTTTTGACCTCTCCTTTTACCAGAATAAACAACAAACAAGGAAGATGTTTGTCTGAAATCCTTTGTAGCCTCTAAATAGAATTTGAGCACGAACTACATCCAAATTGTGCAACAAACGTTCCTTCTTTGAAACTGGATTCGGACACAAAGAAGGCACGACTATCTCCTGGTTAATATTTTTGTTAGAAACAACTTTCGGAAGAAAACCAGGTTTAGTACGCAAAACCAGATAAGGAGGAGAACACTGCAGAGCAGATAACTCTGAAACTCTTCTAGCAGAAGAAATTGCAACCAAAAACAAAACTTTCCAAGATAATAACTTGATATCAACGGAATGTAGGGGTTCAAACGGAACCCCCTGAAGAACTGAAAGAACTAAATTGAGACTCCAAGGAGGAGTCAAAGGTTTGTAAACAGGCTTGATTCTAACCAGAGCCTGAACAAAAGCTTGAACATCTGGCACAGCCGCCAGCTTTTTGTGAAGTAAAACAGATAAAGCAGAAATCTGTCCCTTCAAAGAACTTGCAGATAATCCTTTCTCCAAACCTTCTTGAAGAAAGGATAGAATCTTAGGAATTTTTATCTTGTTCCATGGGAATCCTTTAGATTCACACCAACAGATATATTTTTTCCATATTTTATGGTAGATTTTTCTAGTTACAGGCTTTCTGGCCTGAACAAGAGTATCAATGACAGAATCTGAGAACCCTCGCTTTGATAAAATCAAGCGTTCAATCTCCAAGCAGTCAGTTGGAGTGAGGCCAGATTCGGATGTTCGAACGGACCTTGAACAAGAAGGTTTTGTCTCAAAGGTAGCTTCCATGGTGGAGCCGATGACATATTCACCAGATCTGCATATCAAGCCCTGCGTGGCCACGCAGGAGCTATCAAGATCACCGATACCCTCTCCTGTTTGATCCTGGCTACCAGCCTGGGAATGAGAGGAAACGGTGGGAACACATAAGCTAGGTTGAAGCTCCAAGGTGCTACTAGTGCATCCACTAGAGTCGCCTTGGGATCCCTGGATCTGGACCCGTAGCAAGGAACCTTGAAGTTCTGACGAGACGCCATCAGATCCATGTCTGGAATGCCCCACAATTGAATTATTTGGGCAAAGATTTCCGGATGGAGTTCCCACTCCCCCGGATGAAATGTCTGACGACTCAGAAAATCCGCTTCCCAATTTTCCACTCCTGGGATGTGGATTGCAGACAAGTGGCAGGAGTGAGTCTCCGCCCAATGAATTATTTTGGTCACTTCTTCCATTGCCAGGGAACTCCTTGTTCCCCCCTGATGGTTGATATACGCAACAGTCGTCATGTTGTCTGATTGAAACCGTATGAATTTGGCCTTTGCTAGCTGAGGCCAAGCCTTGAGAGCATTGAATATCGCTCTCAGTTCCAGAATATTTATCGGGAGAAGAGATTCTTCCCGAGACCAAAGACCCTGAGCTTTCAGGGGTTCCCAGACCGCGCCCCAGCCCACCAGACTGGCGTCGGTCGTGACAATGACCCACTCTGGTCTGCGGAAGCTCATCCCTTGTGACAGGTTGTCCAGGGTCAGCCACCAACGGAGTGAATCTCTGGTCCTCTGATCTACTTGTATCGTCGGAGACAAGTCTGTATAATCCCCATTCCACTGACTGAGCATGCACAGTTGTAATGGTCTTAGATGAATTCGCGCAAAAGGAACTATGTCCATTGCCGCGACCATCAAACCTATTACTTCCATGCACTGCGCTATGGAAGGAAGAAGAACAGAATGAAGTACTTGACAAGAGCTTAGAAGTTTTGATTTTCTGGCCTCTGTCAGAAAAATCCTCATTTCTAAGGAGTCTATTATTGTTCCCAAGAAGAGAACTCTTGTTGACGGAGATAGAGAACTTTTTTCTACGTTCACTTTCCACCCGTGAGATCTGAAAAAGGCCAGGACAATGTCCGTATGAGCCTTTGCTTGTGGTAGAGACGACGCTTGAATCAGTATGTCGTCCAAGTAAGGTACTACTGCAATGCCCCTTGGTCTTAGCACCGCTAGAAGGGACTTTCGAATTAAGTCAGGAGCCCAATAAAGGGATCAAGACTGGAAAAAGTGCACTTGGGTAGCACTCCCGTCCCTGATTGAAATAATTACTGATGAACTCACATTTAGGACCAAAAAGTTTCTATTCAAAAAAATTGACTTAAAACATAACTTTTATTAAACAATAATTATAAAATTAAAAAATGGTACATGTGTGTGTGTGCTTTAAAAACACATAGGAACTAGGTTATAAAGGTTGGCTAATGTTCAATTGGACAATCTAGTTATACAGACATATAGGGCACCTCAGAGGGGTCCCACTTTTGTTATCAATGGTCGTTTGTGTTGGTATCTTATGCTGGGGGTGAATTGGGATGTTTCCCAGTAAGTTCTTGTTCTAGGTGCTATATATGGCACTTTCTGAGTTAACAATATTACTGGTCAAATATCTCATTCAGATTTTATAAATATAACGTCTAATACAATCTATACTCAGGTCTGGTTAGGTATACTAAACTTCAAGCTGTCTAGAGGTATGATAAGTTTAATTTCTTCTATCAATACCCTGATATCTCACATGATATCTTTACTCTTTATATTAACAAAGTAAAGATATGAATATCATGAATTGTTCATGTTGGTATCACTATATTTAGTAACAGATTTTGTTATAGTAAGTATATTCCTTGCTTCAAAATAGTAGTACATAGAGTTTAGATCACACCTTGTTTCATTTACAAGACTTGTCAGTCTAAAGATAGAGAATTTTCTTAACTAAACTGGAATTTACTTTGTGCAATATATTATCCTCTTTCTTTTTGTATATTGTGCATAAATTGCCAGTTTAGATAGCTAATGACATACAAAGTCTGTAAGGATCTACTATTTAGTCCTCACCTAAAGGTGCTTGGTGTAAGCTTTCAGATTTAGAGTCTTGTATTGGGCTTATTATAAGAGTAAGAAATAATTTTGTTTTATTACCTTATACCAGTAATTTAAAAACTGTGTCTTATTTTAGCCCTTTGTCGGCTTAACCAAATATGTATTAGACGCACATTACTGTTAAGGTTAAGTAGTGGAATAACTTGTTTATTTTTACTGTAACCAGTATATCCTTTATACCTATTACACCTCTAGCATGTGGTACAAATGTCTAAGTGCCTTAGATCGCCGGGGTCAGTGTGTTATTACTTAAATGCGGTGCACTTTGTAAAATTTGCAGTCACCATTAACTCGATGCTCTATGGCATCTGCACTGCTTGAAATGCTAGTATTTTAATAGCGTAGTGTGCGTCGTATAGCAATTCACAAACTGTGTCTATTAGATTTGAAGATGCCTTGTTGTGGCATCTATTACTTGTAAATTGGAATTCTACAATTTGGAGAACCGCTATTAACAGTTAACTAACCCCAGGCTTCTACCCCCAAGCGTATCACCAACTACTAGTATATTTCTAACCGTCCAGGTCAATCAGCTATTGGGTGTTAGTTTCTCTAAAAGAGTCTAGAGAGATGCCTTATTTGGGAATTTATTGCTTATCGATTAGGCTTCTACAGTTTGGAGACCGCTGTTTAGGAGTTGCTTAACTGCAGACTATTTACCCCAGAGCGTGTCACCGATTATTAATGTACTTCTGACCGTCACGGTCAATAAGCTATAGGTCCTATGTCGACCACTACAAGTATATATGTTACATATAAGTTTTTTAGATTGCCAACACTTTGTATTAAGTAATATTAACCTAGTTCTAATGCCATTTAAAAACGAGTGATTGGGGTGTGTATTGGACTATAGTCCAATACACACCCCAATCACTCGTTTTTAAATGGCATTAGAACTAGGTTAATATTACTTAATACAAAGTGTTGGCAATCTAAAAAACTTATATGTAATATATACTTGTAGTGGTCGACATAGGACCTATAGCTTATTGACCGTGACGGTCAGAAGTACATTAATAATCGGTGACACGCTCTGGGGTAAATAGTCTGCAGTTAAGCAACTCCTAAACAGCGGTCTCCAAACTGTAGAAGCCTAATCGATAAGCAATAAATTCCCAAATAAGGCATCTCTCTAGACTCTTTTAGAGAAACTAACACCCAATAGCTGATTGACCTGGACGGTTAGAAATATACTAGTAGTTGGTGATACGCTTGGGGGTAGAAGCCTGGGGTTAGTTAACTGTTAATAGCGGTTCTCCAAATTGTAGAATTCCAATTTACAAGTAATAGATGCCACAACAAGGCATCTTCAAATCTAATAGACACAGTTTGTGAATTGCTATACGACGCACACTACGCTATTAAAATACTAGCATTTCAAGCAGTGCAGATGCCATAGAGCATCGAGTTAATGGTGACTGCAAATTTTACAAAGTGCACCGCATTTAAGTAATAACACACTGACCCCGGCGATCTAAGGCACTTAGACATTTGTACCACATGCTAGAGGTGTAATAGGTATAAAGGATATACTGGTTACAGTAAAAATAAACAAGTTATTCCACTACTTAACCTTAACAGTAATGTGCGTCTAATACATATTTGGTTAAGCCGACAAAGGGCTAAAATAAGACACAGTTTTTAAATTACTGGTATAAGGTAATAAAACAAAATTATTTCTTACTCTTATAATAAGCCCAATACAAGACTCTAAATCTGAAAGCTTACACCAAGCACCTTTAGGTGAGGACTAAATAGTAGATCCTTACAGACTTTGTATGTCATTAGCTATCTAAACTGGCAATTTATGCACAATATACAAAAAGAAAGAGGATAATATATTGCACAAAGTAAATTCCAGTTTAGTTAAGAAAATTCTCTATCTTTAGACTGACAAGTCTTGTAAATGAAACAAGGTGTGATCTAAACTCTATGTACTACTATTTTGAAGCAAGGAATATACTTACTATAACAAAATCTGTTACTAAATATAGTGATACCAACATGAACAATTCATGATATTCATATCTTTACTTTGTTAATATAAAGAGTAAAGATATCATGTGAGATATCAGGGTATTGATAGAAGAAATTAAACTTATCATACCTCTAGACAGCTTGAAGTTTAGTATACCTAACCAGACCTGAGTATAGATTGTATTAGACGTTATATTTATAAAATCTGAATGAGATATTTGACCAGTAATATTGTTAACTCAGAAAGTGCCATATATAGCACCTAGAACAAGAACTTACTGGGAAACATCCCAATTCACCCCCAGCATAAGATACCAACACAAACGACCATTGATAACAAAAGTGGGACCCCTCTGAGGTGCCCTATATGTCTGTATAACTAGATTGTCCAATTGAACATTAGCCAACCTTTATAACCTAGTTCCTATGTGTTTTTAAAGCACACACACACATGTACCATTTTTTAATTTTATAATTATTGTTTAATAAAAGTTATGTTTTAAGTCAATTTTTTTGAATAGAAACTTTTTGGTCCTAAATGTGAGTTCATCAGTAATTATTTCAATCAGGGACGGGAGTGCTACCCAAGTGCACTTTTTCCAGTCTTGATCCCTTTATTGGGCTCCTGACTTAATTCGAAAGTTGTTTCTGTGCACAAGCACCCCAGCTCATTCAAAGCTACACGCACAGACTGATATACACACAGATATGAATGTGTGTGTAGATATATATATACACGTATAAACAAAAATATATACGTACACAATACAGATATTAATCCAACTTAATTGAGCAACCCTGCATTTACAGTAGTGTAGTGCTAGTGCCATTTCTTTTCCTCTCAGTACCGCTAGAAGGGACCCTAGTACCTTTGTGAAAATTCTTGGAGCAGTGGCTAATCCGAATGGAAGTGCCACAAACTGGTAATGCTTGTCCAGAAAGGCGAACCTTAGGAACCGATGATGTTCCTTGTGGATAGGAATATGTAGATACGCATCCTTTAAATCCACCGTGGTCATGAATTGACCTTCCTGGATGGTAGGAAGAATTGTCCGAATGGTTTCCATTTTGAACGATGGAACCTTGAGAAATTTGTTTAGGATCTTGAGATCTAAGATTGGTCTGAATGTTCCCTCTTTTTTGGGAACTATGAACAGATTGGAGTAGAATCCCATCCCTTGTTCTCCTAATGGAACCGGATGAATCACTCCCATTTTTAACAGGTCTTCTACACAATGTAAGAATGCCTGTCTTTTTATGTGGTCTGAAGACAATTGAGACCTGTGGAACCTCCCCCTTGGGGGTAGCTCCTTGAATTCCAGAAGATAACCTTGGGAGACTATTTCTAGCGCCCAAGGATCCAGAACATCTCTTGCCCAAGCCTGAGCGAAGAGCGAAAGTCTGCCCCCCCACCAGATCCGGTCCCGGATCGGGGGCCAACATCTCATGCTGTCTTGGTAGCAGTGGCAGGTTTCTTGGCCTGCTTACCTTTGTTCCAGCCTTGCATTGGCCTCCAGGCTGGCTTGGTTTGAGAAGTATTACCCTCTTGCTTAGAGGATGTAGAACTTGAGGCTGGTCCGTTTCTGCGAAAGGGACGAAAATTTGGTTTATTTTTAGCCTTAAAAGACCTATCCTGAGGAAGGGCGTGGCCCTTACCCCCAGTGATATCTGAAATAATCTCTTTCAAGTCAGGGCCAAACAGCGTTTTCCCCTTGAAAGGTATGTTAAGCAATTTGTTCTTGGAAGACGCATCCGCTGACCAAGATTTTAGCCAAAGCGCTCTGCGCGCCACAATAGCAAACCCTGAATTTTTCGCCGCTAATCTAGCTAATTGCAAAGTGGCGTCTAAAGTAAAAGAGTTAGCCAATTTAAGAGCGTGAACTCTGTCCATAATCTCCTCATAAGAAGAATCTTTATCGAGCGACTTTTCTAGTTCATCGAACCAGAAACACGCTGCTGTAGTGACAGGAACAACGCATGAAATTGGTTGTAGAAGGTAACCTTGCTGAACAAACATCTTTTTAAGCAAACCCTCTAATTTTTTATCCATAGGATCTTTGAAAGCACAACTATCTTCTATAGGGATAGTAGTGCGTTTGTTTAGAGTAGAAACCGCCCCCTCGACCTTGGGGACTGTCTGCCATAAGTCCTTTCTGGGGTCGACCATAGGAAACAATTTCTTAAATATAGGGGGAGGGACAAAAGGTATGCCGGGCCTTTCCCATTCTTTGTTTACAATGTCCGCCACCCGCTTGGGTATAGGAAAAGCTTTGGGGGGCCCCGGGACCTCTAGGAACTTGTCCATCTTACATAATTTCTCTGGAATGACCAAATTGTCACAATCATCCAGAGTAGACAACACCTCCTTAAGCAGAGCGCGGAGATGTTCCAATTTAAATTTGAATGTAATCACATCAGGTTCAGCTTGTTGAGAAATTTTCCCTGAATCTGAAATTTCTCCCTCAGACAAAACCTCCCTGGCCCCCTCAGACTGGTGTAGGGGCATGTCAGAACCATTATCATCAGCGTCCTCATGCTCTTCAGTATTTTCTAAAACAAAGCAGTCGCGCTTTCGCTGATAAGTGGGCATTTTGGCTAAAATGTTTTTGATAGAATTATCCATTACAGCCGTTAATTGTTGCATAGTAAGGAGTATTGGCGCACTAGATGTACTAGGGGCCTCCTGTGTGGGCAAGACTGGCGTAGACGAAGGAGGGGATGATGCAGTACCATGCTTACTCCCCTCACTTGAGGAATCATCTTGGGCATCATTTTCTCTAAATTGTTTGTCACATACATCACATCTATTTAAATGAGAAGGAACCTTGGCTTCCTCACATACAGAACATAGTCTATCTGATAGTTCAGACATGTTAAACAGGCATAAACTTGATAAAGTACAAAAAACGTTTTAAAATAAAACCGTTACTGTCACTTTAAATTTTAAACTGAACACACTTTATTACTGAATATGTGAAAAAGTATGAAGGAATTGTTCAAAATTCACCACAGTGTCTTAAAGCCTTAAAAGTATTGCACACCAAATTTGAAAGCTTTAACTCTTAAAATAACGGAACCGGAGCCGTTTTTATATTTAACCCCTATACAGTCCCTGGTATCTGCTTTGCTGAGACCCAACCAAGCCCAGAGGGGAATACGATACCAAATGACGCCTTCAGTAAGCTTTTTCTATGTATCTGAGCTCCTCACACATGCATCTGCATGCCTTGCTTCCCAAAAACAACTGCGCATTAGTGGCGCGAAAATGAGGCTCTGCCTATGATTAGAGAAGGCCCCCAGTGAAAAAGGTGTCCAATACAGTGCCTGCCGTTTCTTTAACATAATTCCCAAGAATAAAATAACTCCTCAAAGCTATAAACTATTAAAAATTCTTATAAATCAATCGTTTTAGCCCAGAAAAATGTCTACCAGTCTTTAAAGCCCTTGTGAAGCCCTTTATTCTTATTTAATAAAAATGGCTTACCGGATCCCATAGGGAAAATGACAGCTTCCAGCATTACCAAGTCTTGTTAGAAATGTGTCATACCTCAAGCAGCAAAAGTCTGCTCACTGTTTCCCCCAACTGAAGTTAATTCCTCTCAACAGTCCTGTGTGGAAACAGCCATCGATTTTAGTAACTGTTGCTAAAATCATTTTCCTCTTACAAACAGAAATCTTCATCTCTTTTCTGTTTCAGAGTAAATAGTACATACCAGCACTATTTTAAAATAACAAACTCTTGATTGAAGAATAAAAACTACATTTAAACACTAAAAAACTCTAAGCCATCTCCGTGGAGATGTTGCCTGTGCAACGGCAAAGAGAATGACTGGGGAAGGCGGAGCCTAGGAGGGATCATGTGACCAGCTTTGCTGGGCTCTTTGCCATTTCCTGTTGGGGAAGAGAATATCCCACAAGTAAGGATGACGCCGTGGACCGGACACACCTATGTTGGAGAAAATAATAATGTATGATTACCTGATAAATTATTTTCTTTCCTGGCAAGGAGAGCCCACATATCCATTCTAATTACTAGTGGTAATTCAATTCCTGGACACCAAGAGGCAGCAAAGAACACCAAAGCAAAAGGGACAGTCAACACCAGAATTTTTGTTGTTTTAAAAGATAGATAATCTCTTAATTACCAATTCCCAAGTTTTGCATAACCAAACAGTTATAATTATACACGTTTTACCTCTGTAATTACCTTGTATCTAAGCCTCAGCAGACTGCCCCCCCTATTTCAGTTCTTTTGACAGACTTGCATTTTAGCCAATCATAGCTGACTCCATAATAAAATCACGTGCATGAGCTCAATGTTATCTATATGAAACACATGAACTAATGCCCTCTAGTGGTGAAAAACTATCAAAATGCCATTTAGATTAGAGGCAGCCTTCAAGGTCTAAGAAATTAGCATATGAACCTCCTAGGTTTAGCTTTCAACTAATACCAAGAGAACAAAGCAAAATTGGTGATAAAAGTAAATTTTATAGTTGTTTAAAATTACATGCCCTATTTGAATCATGAGGTTTTTTTGGACTTGACTGTCCCTTTAAGTATCCCTCCCTCTTCCCATAATCCCCCAGTCATTTAACTGAGGGAATACGGAAAGTGAAGAGGACACAAAGGGTATAGAAGTGCCTATAGTTAAGACAAAAAAAATAAAACTAAACAGCTGTCTTGAATTTAGATATGGGCGGGTCGTGGACTCTCCATAGCAAAAAAGAAAATAATCGGGTAAGCATAAATTTTGTTTCCTTTCCAATAGCATGGCGAGTCTAAAAATCCATTCTAATTATTAGTAGGAACCAATACCCAAGCTAGAGGACACAGAAAGGAAATGGAGAGAAAAACAAGACAAGCAGAACTAAACTGAAGGCACCACCACTTTTTTTTTTTTTTTTAAATAATTTTTTATTGAGGTTATGCAGAAAAAATACAAGTTAAATGAAATACCATAAAACATAAATGACAAAGTCTTAACTACATAGATAGTTTTTAAATAAGGCAAAAGTAAAACAATGCATCACTATAGGTATATGACTTAAACCTCAGTTTTATATTATTTCCTGAGATAGGTTCCTCCTTTGGCATAAAGGGCTACTCTTGAACCTGATAAAAACAGAATTTATGCTTACCTGATAAATTACTTTCTCCAACGGTGTGTCCGGTCCACAGCGTCATCCTTACTTGTGGGATATTCTCTTCCCCAACAGGAAATGGCAAAGAGCCCAGCAAAGCTGGTCACATGATCCCTCCTAGGCTCCGCCTTCCCCAGTCATTCGACCGACGTAAAGGAGGAATATGCATAGGAGAAATCATATGATACCGTGGTGACTGTAGTTAGAGAAAATAATTCATCAGACCTGATTAAAAAACCAGGGCGGGCCGTGGACCGGACACACCGTTGGAGAAAGTAATTTATCAGGTAAGCATAAATTCTGTTTTCTCCAACATAGGTGTGTCCGGTCCACGGCGTCATCCTTACTTGTGGGAACCAATACCAAAGCTTTAGGACACGGATGATAGGAGGGAGCAAATCAGGTCACCTAGATGGAAGGCACCACGGCTTGCAAAACCTTTCTCCCAAAAATAGCCTCAGAAGAAGCAAAAGTATCAAATTTGTAAAATTTGGTAAAAGTGTGCAGTGAAGACCAAGTCGCTGCCTTACATATCTGATCAACAGAAGCCTCGTTCTTGAAGGCCCATGTGGAAGCCACAGCCCTAGTGGAGTGAGCTGTGATTCTTTCAGGAGGCTGCCGTCCGGCAGTCTCATAAGCCAATCGGATGATGCTTTTAAGCCAAAAAGAGAGAGAGGTAGAAGTTGCTTTTTGACCTCTCCTTTTACCAGAGTAAACAACAAACAAGGAAGATGTTTGTCTGAAATCCTTTGTAGCCTCTAAATAGAATTTTAGAGCACGAACTACATCCAAATTGTGCAACAAACTCTTAGCCATCTCCGTGGAGATGTTGCCTGTGCAACGGCAAAGAGAATGACTGGGGAAGGCGGAGCCTAGGAGGGATCATGTGACCAGCTTTGCTGGGCTCTTTGCCATTTCCTGTTGGGGAAGAGAATATCCCACAAGTAAGGATGACGCCGTGGACCGGACACACCTATGTTGGAGAAACTAATGTAGTCTGGGAGAGGAAATTAGCTTTGGGATTGGCCACTTTTGGACCTAGTTAAGTAATAGAAGTTTAGCAACTGAAATAATTAAATATAATATTAGCAGGTGTGAAATAAAAAAAAAAAAGGGGGAAGAAAAGGTTGGGGTAAATCAGCAGGTAAGAACTGCTTTAGTTAAAGGAGGGTGAGTGGGGAGAGGGGTTGGGCCCTTGTAAGAATTGCACGTTATCTAAGAGAGAGGCAATACAAAGATGATAAAAGGATGGAGTTCAATTATATGCTATAGTTAGGATGGAGAATGCTCCACTAGGAGTCTAGACTTCATGGTATCTATATACTCTGGGAATTGACATATATATATATATATATATATATATATATATATATATATATATATATATATATAAATAATATCAAATAAAGGAGAACATAAGATAGTGGCTTGCTAGATTAAGTAGAGGGTTATGCTGGGGATGGGACTAGTAGGTAGCGACTAATATATAATGGTATGTGCAAAGCTAGCGGTGGAAATAATCTGCAGCCATGTAAGTAGCTTAAGGGAAGATAACCCACAGTAGTAAAAAAACCCACTATCTCCTTGGTAGTAAGGGCATCAGAGCTAGCTACACAACTAAGATAGGCTGAGGGGGATCGTGCTGCAGGTTGAGGTATAATTAGAGCAATAAGGTAGTTGAATTAGTCAGGAACTAGGGTAGTATACTTAATATGTCATCAGGCATCGAGGGCTATATTATCAGTTCGGTTCTAGTTGGACAATATAGAGCCCAGTGGTGAAAGGAACGTGGCTGGGTATAAAAGCTACTAAGTGAACAATTCCTAGTGATGCCCTAGGGTATCGACAACAAAATTATATGTGGATGCCCTGATGATTCATATCTGCAGAGTAAAAACTGGTGTATCTCAAATTACCTATATGAAATGTATATGAGGTAAAAATTGCTATAGAAAACCATTAAACAAACCATTTCAATACTAATCATACAGTATAAAAGCATATATAATGAAGTGAGACAGCAGGTGCCTCCGTATATAGTCCCTTACTAGGGAGCCACATAAGCAAGAAGCATGCACCAGGATGAAAACATAATACACAGGGACTCACTGATATCACATAACTACAGTAGTAACTAACATTAAATATGAAAGGCAGGTAACCTAGTAAACATATATAGCTCCAGTTTTCTAAACGTGTGCATAAGGCAAACTAAAAATATTAAACATTTTTCCCTGAGTTCATATGCATATAGGCTTGTTCTTCCCCCTATTTTGGCTTCCATCTCTAGCCTATACCGGATTGGGTTAAGCCTGCAAAGAAGTAGAATGAGTCCCGCTCCCAATCTGCATTTTCATAGGAAGCTAAGAGAAAGTCTTGAAGGGTCCCTGATACACAATGGCCCCAGAGAGTGAACAGCCCGATGTCTGCTTAGCTGCCGAAGGCTATGTGGATCCCCAGTAGACCTAAACCCCCCGCCCGAGGACCGGCCGCATCCCCCGACCAGGGGATCCAGAGCGCAATGGTGAGTTCAGGCACCCCATCTGGGACATGAGCGAAAGCGAGTGGCTGGTTAGTGGTCGGGTGTTC
This sequence comes from Bombina bombina, assembly GCF_027579735.1. Classification (NCBI taxonomy): domain Eukaryota; kingdom Metazoa; phylum Chordata; class Amphibia; order Anura; family Bombinatoridae; genus Bombina; species Bombina bombina. The sequence continues at coordinate 533,693,392 of NC_069501.1, read as the reverse complement.
TGCATCAGAGAGACTCACCGGACACGATATCAGAGTAGCGTTCATCTTTCTGAGGGAGAGTATTTCTGTAACGGGAGCCAGATGGGGAGTCACAACATGCGTCTTAAAACTGCTTTCGCCATATTCTCTCCAAGTAGGGGCTGGGAGCTTTCTGCCCACATCAAGCCCACAGCTCGGGGTCATTCCCGTGTTGCACGAGTCCTCCACCGAATCTATGTCGTCGCGCTCAGGTAATGAATGTTGTCGAGCGTCATCCGCCATGTGGGTCCCTTTGGCCGCAACAATTAGGTCAGCAAACCCTCTATCCATTTTGCGACCTAGTTCAATTAGCAACTCCAATATATTTGTATGTGCCTCCTCCATCTTGTCGTCTAAAAGTAGACTTTAGCTGGGCTCACTTTACCCGGTATTCCCGGGGGGTTGACAATGAAAGTGCAGGCCGTCCGCTTATCCCGCTTGATATGTGGAATATTTCTCAAAACGATATAGGCTTCTGAGAGTTAAACTTTATCGGCAGTTGTATCGTAGAGCCTTATTAGTTTCTGTATGTAACAACAGCTTAAGTTAAGTCATTGGGTAGTAAGTTACTGCCTCTTGTACAGGTGACGGCCTATTAACATTTTCTTGGCTAATTCAGGTCCTGGAAGTTCTTGTGTTAGAATCTGGGTATATCTTGGATCTGGTAGGTAAACAGCAATAGGATGTTGTAATTATAATGCAAAACTAGTTCAATCTTAAAGATAAGTAAATTAGCTCCAGGAGCTTCATGAGATGCGATTGCTCATGGCCCGGCACCACCACTTTTAAAATTAAGAGAAAGTATGCAACGAGGACCAAGTGGCCGCCTTGCAAATTTGCTCCACGGAAGCCCCATTTTTAAAGGCCCAGGAAGACGAAACAGCCCTAGTTGAACGAGCCGTAATCCTCTCAGGAGGAAGTTGTCCAGCTTTCTCATAAGCCAACCGAATGACACTTCTCAACCAAAAGGAAAGAGTAGTAAACGTGCCCATCTGGACCTTACATTTGCCAGCCAACACTACAAAAAGGGCAGAAAATCCTTAGTAGTCTGGAGAACTACATCCAAGTTGAGAAACAGATGTTCCTTCTGAGAAAGATTAAAATAGGACGAAGGAATGACAATTTCCTGATTCTTAAGAAGAAATCCCAATTTGATACGAAGGACCGCCTTATCCGCCTGGAAAATAAGATAAAGGGGATCACACAGCAGAGCCGAAAGCTCTGAGACTATACAAGCAGAGGAAATGGCTAACAAAAATAAATCTTCCAAGATAACCGCTTAATATCAACAGGATGCATAGGCTCAAACTGAGCCTGCTGCAGAACCTGAAGAACAAGGTTAAACGGACAGTCTACACCAGAATTTTTAATGTTTTAAAAGATAGATAATCCCTTTACTACCCATTCCCCAATTTTGCATAACCAACGCAGTTATATTAATATACTTTTAACCTCTGTGATTATCTTGTATCTAAGCCTCTGCCAACTGCCCCTTTATTTCAGTTCTTTTGACAGACTTGCAGTTTAGCCAATCAGTGCCTGCTCCCAGATAACTTCACGTGCACGAGAACAGTTTTATCTATATGAAATACGTGAACACCCTCTAGTGGCGAAAAACTGTTAAAATGCATTCTGAAAAGAGGTGGCCTTCAAGGTATAAGAAATTAGCATATGAACCTCCTAGGTTAAGCTTTCAACTAAGAATTACCAAGAAAACAAGGCAAAATTGGTGATAAAAGTAAATTGGAAAATTGTTTAAAAATTACACGCCCTATCTGAATCATGAAAGTTTATTTTGGCCTAGACTGTCCCTTTAAGGCTCCAAGGAATGTGCGCCAAACCTTATGGTAAATTTTGTGAGTAAACTGCTTACAAGCCTGAATCAAGGTATCAACCTTTTCAGAAAAACCTTGTCTAGAATCTAGATTTGGATGTAGAAAAGAACACTGAAGTAGAAGGTCCTTTCTCAGCGGTAATCTCCATGGGGGAGAGGAAGAAATCTTCAACAGGTTCGCAAAACAAATACTGCAATGCCAAGCTGGAGCAATTAGAATCATTAAAGCCTGCTCCTGTTTGATAAGGGCTATAACCCGAGAAAGGAGGGAAAGCGCTGGAAACCGGTAAACCAGACCGAAATCCCATGGAACCGAGAGCATCCACCAGAACAGCTTGCGAGTCCCTTGATCTGGGAAGCTCTGAAGGATGAGAGTCACCTCCTTCATCGCTAAGGAACTCCTCGTTCCATCCCTGAATGCCTCTTTAAGAATGCCTTTTTTTCCCCCAGTATGCCGATAACCTTGAGATATCTAGCATCTCTGAGAGACCACCTCTTCCACCCAAGGATCTGATACATTACAAATCCAAGCCTCTTGAAAAGGAGAGTCTGCCCCCTAGCTGATCCGATCTCAGATCTGGGGCGAATCCTTTATGCCGACTTGTTCTCAGAAGGCGGCTTTTTTGACTGCATGCTCCCTAATTCCAAGGCTGGTTAGGCCTCCAGGAGGATTTGGTCTGTTCAGGTTTGGAAGAAGAAATTACGAAAGGAACAAAAAATAGAAGTTTGGAGACCCTTAGGTCTATCTTATTATTCTGGGGCAGAAAAGCTGTGATAGTGGAAATTATGGAGTGCAGACCAGGACCAAACAAAGTCTTCCCCTTAAAGGGAAGAGAGAGGAGTCTAGACTTGGAGACCATGTCTACCGACCAGGACTTTATTCACAAGGCTCTGCGAGATAGAATGGTAAGACTGGAGGTCTTTGTACTCAGACGCACCACCTGCATACTGGCATCACAAATAAAGGTATTTGCCAATTTCAATGCTGTTATCCTGTCAAGGATCTCAAAAAAGTAATATTGCCAAGCAATAAATACCACACAATATTTAGTATTGCCCAGCAATAAATATTAAATATTAGGTAATTAAAAATAAATTGTATCAGTAGAGAAAATGCAAACTACTAATAAAATTTGAACACCCATATGGAAAATAAATGAAATATTGTACAGAAGAAAAAAAAAACAACAACAAAAGTGCTACTATATCAGCCATATGAAATACTTTGGTAAATAATGAAATAAAATGAAAAAATACCCTTAACCGCCACTAGATGGCGGCAGACCCCTGATCAAAAGGTCTGAAAACAATAAGGCAGAGCAATAAAATATAGTAAATTTATAACATTTCTGAATGCCGTTCAGATTTACTCGTTAAGATTATTCTGTAGACACAGAAACCATGAGGCAGTGGAGGTGGACAGTGAAAAGGGGACCATGAGAATTCTCATAGCGCATGAACTGTTTAAACCTAAGACATCGGTATAAAAAACCTCACCCACTGAAGTACACTCTTGTACACACTGCAAGGTTAACACATATAATATTGCCCAAATGATTGTGTACAACTCTAGCGTGTACCTCAATAAAAGTAAGGCGCTGCAGAGCAGGAGCTAGAGGAATTAAGGCGCGCATTGCAATCGCCTCAAAACCTAAACAGTTGGTATAAGAGGAGAGAGCGGGCAAGCCAGAAAAACAATATGGCAAACCACTGAGAGAGGCATGTATTGTTAAGTCACAACCTGATCTCCAGCATTCAAATTTTTAATATGCTAGTTAGGGATCTAACAAGATAAGCAGCAGCATATAACTCTCCCAAGCGCGCAAACGGATCGTGCCAAAACTACACTCTAGAGATTAGATCCCACATACAACTCCCTTTACATGCCGGCATGCTTTGTACTAGGGGTTAATCAGGTACATACAGCACACAATACTTTATTACACCATGAATCCTTCAACAATGAGCACATGGAGACGAGTAAAAAAAAAAAACAACAAAAAAAACACTGTCTCCTGAACGTGCCAACCCACATAGCAATTGAATAAAATCAGACAGCCCAAAAGGTATACCGGTGTTCCGTAAGGAAGAAAAAACCTTAGAATAGGTTACAAAGGGCTAAGTACAATAAATAGGTCCCTGACAACTCAGGGAACTTATTGAGATTCGTTATGCAAATTAACCCTTAAAAAGGGCATCAATATCAAGGTCGCATATAAATCCCTACGTGAGGATTGAACTGTAGACACACATTGTACACTTGAATACTGGCATGCAGTGGTCTCTGATCATATTTAGCTAAAAGAGACCGTCGCCCCCGCTGAAGGCTTTAAGCACCATCTTCAAACACCTCCTGATACGAAGGCAAAGAATGATTGGGGATTATGGGAAGTGGGAGGGATACTTAAAGCTTTGCTGGGGTGTTCTTTGTCTCCTCCTGGTGGCTAGGAGCTGAATTCCCACTAGTAATTAGATTTGTGGACTCTCCATGCCATTGGAACGAAAGGAACAACAATAATCTCACAATTAATAGGGTTCAAATAAACTGAGGTAGAAAAAAAAATCAAAAACAAACAATCCTCAAAACCGATAGAAAACAAGACAAGGAGGCTCACGGGAAAGTGCAGACAATTCGGAAAATCTTGGCAAAAGAAATGGCCAAAAAGAAACCTCCAAGGACAAAAGTAGAATATCCAGATTATGCATAGGTTCAAAATGGAAGAACCTGCAAAGCTATTAGAATTAAATGGTTCAGAGGAGAAGAAATTAGTTTAATTACTGGCTTAATCCTGAAAAAAAGCCTAAACAAAACTGAATATCGGGAAAATTGAAGAATATTAGGAAGTTTAAAAGAGTGCCAACTAAAACCATGCTGCTCTATACAGAGAAATAAAGGTCATCCAAACCTTGTGATAAATCTTCATTGTCACCTGTTTACAAGCCTGAAGAAAGTTTCAATGACAGAATAATAAAACACAACTAAGAAATAAGTGTTCAATCTCCAAGCCATAAAGTTGAGATCCTGATGAAAAAAGACCTTGAGACAGAAGATTGTGGTGCAGACGAAGAGGCCAAGGAGGACAACTGGACATCTAAATTATTTCTGCAAACCAAGTTCCTCTTTCATCCTGGCTATCAATTTTGGTAACACCACAAGGAGGTGGGGAAAAAAATGTAAGCCAGACAAACCCACCAAGGAGCTACTAGACATCCACAAACTCCACCCGAGGATCCCTGTACCTCACAAATTTCAGGGAAGCATGTTTAATTGAGAAGATTTCAGACCTATTTCTGGAAGTTCCCAAAGGTCCACAATTTGACAGAAAACTTTCAGATAAAGAGACTATTCCCCTGGGTGAAGGGATTGTCAACTGAGAAAAATTGTTTCCCAATTATTCACCCATGGAATATAAATCAAACACTGAACAAAAATTGATCTCTGCCCAAGTCAGAATTTAAGACACCTTCCTCATTGCCAGGAAACTGCGAGCTCCCTCAATTTATGTAACCCACAGCTAAGACATTGATTAGAAACGTAGATCAGATTCTTTTCAGAAAAGGCCAATTCTGACGAGCCCTGAAAATTGCACTGTTCCAAAACATTTATTGGTAACCTCGCCTCCTGAGGAGACCAAACTCCCTGTGACCTTTGGGACCCCAGAAGGCACCCCAACCTGAAAGACATGCATCTGTCGTGTGAAACAAAGCAAACTGAATAGCAGCTGAAGATGCTAATATTAGAACCAATGTTTCCATGCAAAGAGCTACAGAAGGAAAAGGAACCGACTGAAGATATGCACAAGCTGCTAGAAGTTTCAGCCTTCTCTGATCCGTCAAGGAAAGTCTCACACAATTATCACACACAGGAAAACCACCTTAGATAGAGGAGAAACAAATATTTGGAAAATTGATTCTCTAACCATGCTTTTTAACAAACAAAAGTCTGCTGGTATAAATATACTGTTAAATGGATGGAGCCTATACCAAGATAGTGTCCAGGTAAGGAACCACCGAAACACCCTGAGCTCTTATAACCAATGAGTTTACAGAACTTTTGTAAAAATTCTGGGAGCGGTAGCCACACCAAAAACAAATTATGCTTACCAGATAATTTCCTTCTGTACAGGGAGAGTCCACAGCTGCATTCATTACTTGTGGGAAATACTGAACCTGGCCACCAAGAGGCGGCAGAGACACCCCAGCCAAAGGCTTAAATACCTCCCCCACTTCCCTCATCCCCCAGTCATTCTGCCGAGGAAACAAGGAACAGTAGGAGAAATAGGGTGAAAAAAGGTGCCAGAAGAACCCATATTTAGGGCCGCCCACAAGAACACGGGCAGGAGCTAAGGACTCTACATGTACAGAAGGAAAGAAATTATCTGGTAAGCATAATTTATGTTTTCCTTCTTAAAGGGACAGTCTACACCAGAAATTGTATTGTTTAAAAATATTGATAATCCCTTTATTATCCATTACCCAGTTTTGCATAACCAAACAGTTATATTAATATATGTTTTACCTCTTTGGTTACCTTGTATCTAAGCCTCTGCAGACTGCCCCCTTATCTCAGTTCTTTTGGAAGGTATGCAGTTTAGCCAAACAGTGTAGACTCATAAATAACTCCAGGGGAGTAAGCACAATGTTATCTATACGACACACATGAACTAGTACTGTCTAACTGAAAACTTTCAAAATGCTCTGAGCTAAGAGGCAGTTTTCAACGGTTTAGAAATCAGGCTGAGCCTACTCATTTAACTTTTCAAAATACCTCCAAGGGAACAAAGCAAATTTGATGATAAAAACTAAATTGGTAAGTTGTTTAAAATTGCATGCCCTATCTGAATCATGAAAGTTTAATTTTGACTAGACTGTCTCATTAATACAGGGAGAGTCCACAGCTGCATTAATTACTTGAGGGAAATTATACCCAAGCTACAGAGAACACAATGATAACGGGAGGGCAAAAAGAGAGGCGGCCCTCAACTGAGGGCACCATAGCCTGCAAAAACCCATTCTCCCGAAGGCTGCTTGGAAAAGGAATGCAAGGAGGACCAAACAGCCGCCCAACAATCAGATCCATAGAGATCTCATGCAAGAGACCAAAGATGACTTAACTGCTCTCTAACTGAGCCGTAAACCTCTGAGGCTAGCGTCCCGCTGTCTTCCTATGTCAAGTAAAAGACACGCCTCATCTAAATATAAGTCAGTCAACATGCCCACAGACCCTCGCACTTCCCAGATACAAATATTCAGAGAAAACTGTATAATCTTATGTAGACTGAGAAAGACATCAAGGCATGGATTAGCGCAGCGGAATCTGTTGGTGCTCTACAAATAACCGATAATAATAATAATTGATTCCCTAAAAAGGGAAAAACCTTTCCTCCTAGAGAAGGAAATCGGACATCTAAAAAAATCTAAAAGTAAACACCACAATCTCTAGATTGAAGTCCCAAATAGACACAACCGAAGGAAGAAAACCCAACTAGGCTCATACAAGAGCCTTATTATAGAGAAAAACCCCAAAAGGAGAAAGTATTGCAAAGTTGCAACATAGAGACTATGGCACGTAGCAGCAATCTACAGACAGAGTAGATCACTGAAGAAAAATTCTGCACAAGAACAAAAGTAGCCCGATGCAACCCCTTAAAAATAAGATCTAAGCTCTAAGTAGGAGCATCAGATTAACTCACAGGCTTGAACGCAGTCAGAGCCCTAGCAAAAAACTGAACGCTCGGAAGCTCAATGAGCCACTAGAGCAGAAGAAACAAACAGGGCCCAAAAACTGTCCCAACAAGAAACTAGCTAGGAAAGCCCTTCTCCAGATCACCCTGGAGGAGAAAAAGGGAACCCTGGCAGGTCAAATAAAGTGCCAGGACGAATTTTACTCTTCCCGACAAAAGGGGTCCTCCACACCTAAGATAGATGACGAGGAACCCGCTACACGCTGAAGGAGAGTACCGTAACCTCTCACCCTCTCTCGGCTAAGATCAAGAAATCTCTCGCAGTCCGCCTCAACAGAATAAGAGATTCGATGACGCAAAGGGACCTTGACCCAGCAGATCCCTGCTACAAGGTACCCCCCATGGAGGCGAAGCCCCCAAACTGCAATATACAAGCTCGCAGACACAAACTGAGTAATCAGTCTCACCGACGCCTGCTCTTGTAGCATCGAGCCATCACATGAGAAAAAAGTTTGAATTTGGCCTCCAAAGCACTGCTAAGGATCCAATAGCTCTGCCTGAGGATCCCTGAACCACGACCCATTAATGAGTAACCTGGGATAGGTATGGACGTCCTGAAATTCTCAATCGGCATCCCCATTCAGATACAAACATCCGAAAACCTTTGGATCGAGACCATATCTCCAGATCCATGGAATGATAGAGAACATCCGACCTAGAATACCACACTCAGAGTGGATCACTGACAACGAGCAGAAGTGGGCCTCTGCCAACCACCAAACTCGAGATACTACACTCTACGCAGAAGAATCTCCTTCTCAGAAAGAGATCTAAGCCACTAGAGAGAAGAGGCTGACTATAGTCCCTACACTTGGACAAACCCAGAAGACCAAACCCTCAGAGCAAAATGTTTTCTCAAGGAACCATAAGAATAATCAGGAGGGAATCTCCTTAATCCACGGTCCCCCCCTAGGACACGCTCTCCCCAACTGACAGGCTAGCGACTGAAGTCAAAAATCCACCCCGGGAGAGCTAAGATAGATGTCTCTTAGGACAGGGAGATCTGGACAGAACACTGAATAACGATTCTCCCAACCGGTATTCAAGGTAAATCTGATGAGAGATTCAAAACAGAGCCATGCCGATGACACCGCCCCGGCTGAGATGAGACCTGTTAAAGGAAGAAACCCAAAAAGGGTCCCAGGATCAAAAACATCACCCACCCTCACAGAGCCAGTGATGGCCTGAAGAGGGTCTGGAGGGCATAACCAGATGAAGCAAATAACGTCACAAGATCTAAGAAAAAAAACTTCCTGTCTGAAAAGACCAAATTAGCATCCAGGGATCCACCCTGGCGTCTACCCAATTAACTCTGGTCTAGATCCATCTCTGAGGATCGAAGAAGACAGATGAGAAACCCTATAGGTCTTCTAACAGACAATGGTAGAAAACCAGATTCTTCAAGACCAGGGAGCCACAGATAAATATGGAATCAGAATACTGCCAAATTAAACCACAGATCCCCCCCAAAAAAACAAACAAAAAAAAAACAGGATTAGAAACTAGGTTTACCGACACTGTCTGTAAAAAAAACAGATTTTATCCAAAAGGAGTGAAAAAGAAAGATATCCTTCACGACAGTGATCCTGCAGAGTTCCGTAAACAAAAAGGAAGAAGGAACCTTATATTCTCCCCCAAAAAAAGGGGACATAAGTTCTGCAAAAGTACCATAGAACCCAAATAGGACAGGAGACCCCTCCCTAATTTGGGCCATGAAACAGTGGAATAAAAATATTCTAACACTGCAATAGGTACCGGGACAATGACGCCAAAAGTAGTTAGAAAAGGCAGGATAAGAACCCTAGCGCCGGCCTCTAGGACCCCTGGATTCGATATCCAGAATCAAGCGCCCATCCAAGATATTATCCCAAAAAAGGTCTTTCCTGTCATCTAGAAAGATGAACCTATTCTGCCTGGACCGGAAAGCTAGAAATAACTCCTGAGTAGGACAGGACAGTAGACTTAACTGACATCTCTCAGATCAACTCAAGGATTAGGAAGAAAATTCTAAAGTTCCGGCTTCTGCTAGAAGACTAAGAAAAATCCAAATCAAGAAGTATAAGCTACATGGCTTAAATCTATCTTGAAAATATCGAGGGAACCATCACCTCGAAATTAAATCGAAATGTTTCCACAGGAAGTCTCCAGAAATCGCGACAACCGAAGTCGTCAGAATGTAGTATCCCTTATGACAAAACGTCTTCCTAAAAAGAGTTTCTACAACAACCAAGAGCTCTAAACAAAAAACTATCCTGAAACGGAATAGAAAAAAGAAAATATAGACAAGCATACAAAAGTGATAGCCAAGAAGGAATGTGCAAAAAGAGGACCTGTCTGTCATAAAACACAAATTCCCATACACACACACACACACATTATATATATATATATATATATTTAAAAATTTATGTAAGAACTCGCCTGATAAATTAATTTCTTTGATATTGGCAAGTCGATGAGCTAGTGACATATGGGATGGGAGGGGGCAAAGTTTCCCAAACCTCAAAATGCCTATAAATACACCCCTCACCAAACCTACAATTCAGTTTAACGAATAGCAAAGTAGTGGGGTGATAAAATAAGGAGTAAAAAGCATACAAATGATGAACTGGAAATAAAATTGTGCTTTTATACGAAATCATAACCACCAAAAAAAGGGTGGGTCTCATGGACTCTTGCCAATATGAAAGAAATTAATTTATCAGGTATGTTCTTACATAAATTAGGTTTTCTTCTCATCTAATTGGCAAGAGTCCATGAGCTAGTGACGTATGGGATAGAAATACCCAAGATGTGGAAGACCACAGAAGAGTCACTAGAAAGGGAGGGATAAAATAAAAACAGCTATTTCCGCGGAAAAAAATTAAATCCACAAAAAAAAATAAGTCTCAAATTTCACATAAATTTCAAGAAAAAAAAAAGATGACCAAGTAGTATGCAAAGACGACCAAGTAGCTGCTTTGCAAATCTGATCAACCCAAGCTTCATTCTTAAAAGCCCAAGAAGTGGCAACTGATCTAGTAGAATTAGCTGTAATTTTCTAAGGCGGAGACTGTCCAGCCTCTAAATAAGCCTTGTGAATCAAACGTTTTAACCAAGATGCCAAAGAAATGGCAGACGCTTTCTGACCTTTGAAGGAAGGGGGGGGGGGGGGGGGGGGGGGGAGACTAGAAGTCTTCCAGAAATCTTTAGTAGCTTCGACATATTTAGGAAGAAATTCAAACAAAGTCCGCATAACCGCCTTATCCTGATGGAAAATCTGAAAAGGAGACTCACAAGAGAGCAGACAATTCAGAATCTCTTCTAGCTGAAGAGATGGCCAAAAGGAACAACACTTTCCAAGGAAGTTTAATATCCAAAGAATGCATAGGCTCAAAAGGAGGAGCCTGTAAAGCCTTCAAAAACAGACTCCAAGGAGGAGAGATTGATTAAACAACAGGCTTCATACAAACCAAAGCCTGAACAAAACAGTGAATATCAGGAAGTTTAGCAATCTTTACAGAAAGAGCAGAGATTTGTCCCTTCAAGGTACTTGCAGACAAACCTTTATCCAAACCATCCTGAAGAAACTAAAATTCTAGGAATTCAAAAAGAATGACTAGAGAATTTATGAGAGAAACACCATGAAATATAGGTTTTCGAAACCCGAAAATAAATCTTCCTTGAAACAGACTTACGAGCCTGTAGCATAGTATTAATCACTGAGGCAGACACACCTCTATGACTAAGCACTAAGCGTTCAATTTCCATACCTTCAAATTTAGAGATTTGAGATCCTGATGGAAAAACAGCCCTTGAGACAAAAGGTCTGGCCTTAAAGGAAGTGGCCAAGGGTGGCAACTGAACATCCGGAGAAGATCCGCATACCAAAACCTGTGAGGCCATGCTGGTCCTATCAAACACATGCGATTGTTCCATTATGATCATGGAGATCACACGCTTGGAAGAAGAACCAGAGGCGGAAAATATAAGCAGGTTGGTAAAAACCAAGGAACTGATAACGCATCCACCATCTCCGCCTGAGGATCCCTGGACCTGGAAAGATATTTTGGAAGCTTCTTGTTTAGATGGGAAGCCCTCGATCTATTTCGGGGAGACCCCACATCTGTACAATCTGACAAAATACATCTGGATGAAGAGACCACTCCCCTGGATGTAAAGACTGACAACTGAGATAATCCACTTCCATATTGTCTACACCTGGGAAATGTATTGCAGAAATTAGACAGGAGTTGGATTCCGCCCAAGAAAGTATCCGAGATACTTCTTTCATTGCTAAAGGACTGCAAATCCCACCCTGATTATTGACATATGCCACAGTTGTGATATTGTCGGTCTGAAAACGAATTAATGATTCTCTTTTATAGAGGCCAAGCCTGAAGAGCCCTGAAAATAGCACAGAGTTTTAAAATATTTATTGGTAACCTCGCCTCTTGAGGATTCCAAACTCCTCTGTGCTGTCAGAGACCCCCAGACAGCTCCCCAACCAACCTGTGATACTTGCATCTGTTGAAATCAAGGAAGGACAAACAAAAGAGGCCCCTTGAATAATCCGATGATAGTCCAACCACCAGGACAGAGTTTTAAATTGTTTGGATTGCACACTAGTATATATCTCAAAACTGAGAGGTTATGCAGAAAGCAAGGACCACACCCGTATATCATTGAATTATAAAACTATAAAAATTAACAACTATATACAGCTGTCAGACTGGGGAATCCCCAGGCCATCACATACACTGAGACAGAGACTAACATCGTATGGGGCATGATTCGATCATAGCAAACTCATCATGTCATCAATAAACAGCACTGTTACAAGGAACCCGGACTGAGGTCACATGGGAGGCAATTGACCAATCGCACGTATTGTTTACTGTTGTCATGGTGATAGTTCGCACCAGCCAAACACGGCATACATATAGCTCAGTGCAGCCAAAACAAGCAAAAAAAAATTGCTACAAGTTGATATTATGCTAAAACAATTTCTTAAGCAGGGACCCCAGCCGATCAAGCTAGTTAGACGTCCTGAGCCCAAGGAAAAGCACATAATCAACATTTCATGGTGGAGTTATTATGGGGACCCCACGCTAATATTAACCAATCACCAAAACGTTAAACACATGCATGAATGGACCACGTCCCCAAACTAACTGCTCACACGGGAGATCACACAAACATGTAAGAAGGGAGGTGCCAGCATCTGGCAATCAATCATATACTTGCCAAAGTGATTAAAGACAACTACAATGGGGATCAAAACCATATTAATAGTGCCAACATCACTCCTACAAAGAAAAGAAGTAAAAAACATCCATCCTAACACATGTTCCCACAAATGAATCTCCACTACAGCATAGGTACTTATGGTTCCCATTCAACACCACTTTCATATCAAGAGGGAATGATAAAATCATTCATAGACACATATGTGCTTAAAGATAGCAAATACCACCGGCCACCAATAGAGAATAATGTAGGTAAAGAGGACAACATACACCAGCAAACAGATAGTAAAGAATTTCTAACAATTGAATAATACATGGACTCTCCTGGACAAACCCAATGGGTTCAGTGATGTTAGCACACCACAGGCAGTACCTGCCAACCTGGACAACTGACTATAAGAAGCAGTGCCAGTCAAACAGTGTTCAGTCCATTGGGTTGCAAGGTGTTCAGCCGAAAGATCCACTTAGCTTCAATCTGTAAAAGGAGTGTATCTCTATCACCCCCCCCCCCCCGCCTCAGTGGGGGGACGTGATCTATCAGTGTGAATCTAAAGTCGTGGAGTCCATGTCCTTTTTCCACAAAATGCCTGGCCACAGGCTGGTCACTGGATCCCTTTTTGAGAGATATCCTGATGGATGACCTGTGGTTGGCGAGACGAGTTCTGGCGTCATCCGTGGTTTTAACCACATAGTACCGACCACAGCTGCAATTCAATAGATAGACCACGTGTGTGGTAGTGCAAGTGAGTACATGCCTGATCTTGTATCGCTGATTGCGATGAGGATGGCCAAAAACATAATTTATGCTTACCTGATAAATTTATTTCTCTTGTAGTGTGTTCAGTCCACGGGTCATCCATTACTTATGGGATATATTCTCCTTCCCAACAGGAAGTTGCAAGAGGATCACCCAAGCAGAGCTGCTATATAGCTCCTCCCCTCATGTCATATCCAGTCATTCGACCGAAACAAGACGAGAAAGGAGAAACTATAAGGTGCAGTGGTGACTGGAGTTATTTTAAAATTTAGAACCTGCCTTAAAAGACAGGGCGGGCCGTGGACTGAACACACTACAAGAGAAATAAATTTATCAGGTAAGCATAAATTATGTTTTCTCTTGTTAAGTGTGTTCAGTCCACGGGTCATCCATTACTTATGGGATACCAATACCAAAGCTAAGTACACGGATGATGGGAGGGACAAGGCAGGAACATTAAACAGAAGGAACCACTGCCTGTAGAACCTTTTTCCCAAAACCAGCCTCCGAAGAAACGAAAGTGTCAAATTTGTAAAATTTGGAAAAAGTATGAAGTGAAGACCAAGTTGCAGCCTTGCAAATCTGTTCAACAGAGGCCTCATTCTTAAAGGCCCAGGTGGAAGCCACAGCTCTAGTGGAATGAGCTGTAATTCTTTCAGGAGGCTGCTCTCCAGCAGTCTCATAGGCTAAACTTATTATGCTACGAAGCCAAAAAGAGAGAGAGGTAGCCGAAGCCTTTTGACCTCTCCTCTGTCCAGAGTAAACGACAAACAGAGAAGAAGTTTGTCTAAAATCTTTAGTTGCCTGTAAGTAGAACTTCAGAGCACGGACCACGTCTAGATTATGCAAAAGACGTTCCTTCTTTGAAGAAGGATTAGGACATAATGATGGAACAACAATCTCTTGATTGAAATTCCTGTTAGAAACAACCTTAGGCAAAAACCCAGGTTTAGTACGCAGTACTACCTTGTCTGAATGAAAGATCAGATAAGGAGAATCACAATGTAAGGCAGATAACTCAGAGACTCTTCGAGCTGAGGAAATAGCCATCAAAAACAAAACTTTCCAAGATAAAAGCTTAATATCAATTGAATGAAGGGGTTCAAACGGAACACCCTGAAGAACTTTAAGAACCAAGTTTAAGCTCCACGGAGGAGCAACAGCTTTAAACACAGGCTTAATTCTAGCCAAAGCCTGACAAAAAGCCTGGACGTCTGGATTCTCTGCCAGACGTTTGTGTAAAAGGACAGAGCGGAAATCTGTCCCTTTAGCGAACTAGCGGATAAACCCTTTTCTAAACCCTCTTGTAGAAAAGCCAATATCCTAGGAATCCTAACCTTACTCCATGAGTAACTCTTGGATTCGCACCAATATAAATATTTACGCCATATCTTATGGTAAATTTTTCTGGTCACAGGTTTCCGAGCCTGTATTAATGTATCAATAACCGAATCCGAAAACCCACGCTTTGATAGAATCAAGCGTTCAATTTCCAGGCAGTCAGCCTCAGAGAAATTAGGTTTGGATGGTTGAAAGGACCCTGAATTAGAAGGTCCTGCCTCAGAGGTAGAGACCATGGTGGACAGGACATGTCCACTAGGTCTGCATACCAGGTCCTGCGTGGCCACGCAGGCGCTATCAGAATTACCGATGCCCTCTCCTGTTTGATCCTGGCAATCAGTCGAGGTAGCAACGGAAATGGTGGAAACACATAAGCTATGTTGAAAACCCAAGGGGCTGCTAATGCATCTACCAGCACCGCTCCCGGGTCCCTGGACCCGTAACAAGGAAGCTTCGCGTTCTGGCGAGATGCCATGAGATCCAGACCCGGTTTGCCCCAACGACGAATCAGTTGAGCAAATACCTCCGGGTGAAGTTCCCACTCTCCCGGATGAAAAGTCTGGCGACTTAGGAAATCCGCCTCCCAGTTCTCCACACCTGGGATGTAAATCGCTGACAGGTGGCAAGAGTGAGACACTGCCCAGCGAATTATCTTCGAGACTTCCAACTCCTGGTTCCCCCTTGATGATTGATGTAAGCCACAGTCGTAATATTGTCCGACTGAAAACTGATGAACCTCAGTTTTGCTAACTGAGGCCAAGCTAGAAGAGCATTGAATATTGCTCTTAATTCTAGAATGTTTATTGGAAGGAGTTTCTCCTCCTGAGTCCACGATCCCTGAGCCTTAAGGGAATTCCAGACTGCTCCCCAGCCTAGAAGGCTGGCATCCGTTGTTACAATCGTCCAATCTGGTCTGCGAAAGGTCATTCCTTTGGACAGATGAACCGGTGACAACCACCAGAGAAGAGAATCTCTGGTCTCCTGGTCCAAATTTAGCAAAGGGGACAGATCTGAGTAATCCCCGTTCCATTGACTGAGCATGCATAGTTGCAGCGGTCTGAGATGCAGGCGCGCAAATGGCACTATGTCCATTGCCGCGACCATTAAGCCGATTACCTCCATGCACTGAGCTACTGATGGGCTTGGAATGGAATGAAGGACACGGCAAGCATTGAGAATCTTTGATAACCTGGACTCCGTCAGGTAAATCTTCATCTCTACAGAATCTATAAGAGTCCCTAGAAAAGGAACCCTTGTGAGTGGTAACAGAACTCTTTTCCACGTTCACTTTCCACCCATGCGACCTCAGAAATGCTAGAACTATCTCTGTATGAGACTTTGCATTCTGAAAACTTGACGCTTGTATCAGAATGTCGTCTAGGTACGGAGCCACCGCTATGCCTCGTGGTCTTAGTACCGCCAGAAGTGAGCCCAGAACCTTCGTAAAAATTCTCGGGGCCGTGGCTAACCCGAAGGGAAGAGCCACAAACTGGTAATGCCTGTCTAGAAAGGCAAACCTTAGGTACCGATAATGATCTTTGTGAATCGGTATGTGAAGGTAAGCATCCTTTAAGTCCACTGTGGTCATATATTGACCCTCTTGGATCATGGGTAGGATGGTTCGAATGGTTTCCATCTTGAACGATGGTACCCTTAGGAATTTGTTTAAGATCTTTAAGTCCAAGATTGGTCTGAAGGTTCCCTCTTTTTTGGGAACCACAAATAGATTTGAGTAAAATCCTTGTCCCTGTTCCGATCGCGGAACTGAGTGGATCACTCCCATGATTAAGAGGTCTTGTACACATTGTAGAAATGCCTCTCTCTTTACTAGGTTTGTGGATAACCTCGACAGATGGAACCTCCCTTGTGGAGGAGAGGTTTTGAAATCCAGAAGGTATCCCTGAGATATAATCTTCAACGTCCAGGGATTCTGCACATCTCTTGCCCAAGCCTGGGCGAAGAGAGAAAGTCTGCCCCCCACTAAATCCGTCTCCGGATAGGGGCCCCTGTCTTCATGCTGTCTTAGGGGCGGGAGTAGGCTTTCTGGCCTGCTTGCCCTTGTTCCATGACTGGTTGCCTTTCCAACCCTGTCTGTAATGAGCAGTAGTTCCTTCCTGTTTTGGAGCGGAGGAAGTTGATGCTGCTCCTGCCTTGAAGTTACAAAAGGCACGAAAATTAGACTGTTTGGCCTTTGGTTTGGCCCTGTCCTGAGGAAGGGCGTGGCCCTTACCTCCCGTAATGTCAGCAATAATTTCCTTCAAGCTGGGCCCGAATAAGGTCTGCCCTTTGAAAGGAATGTTAAGTAGCTTAGATTTGGAAGTTACATCCGCTGACCAGGATTTAAGCCAGAGCGCTCTGCGCGCCTGTATGGCGAATCCAGAATTTTTAGCCGTAAGTTTGGTTAGATGTACTACGGCATCTGAAACAAACGCATTAGCATGCTTAAGGGTTCTAACTTTGCTCAAAGCCTCATCCAATGGCGCTGTGCGAATCGCCTCTTCCAGAGACTCAAACCAGAATGCCGCTGCAGCCGTGACAGGCGCAATGCATGCAAGAGGCTGCAATATAAAACCCTGTTGAACAAACATTTTCTTAAGATAACCCTCTAATTTTTTATCCATTGGATCTGAGAAAGCACAGCTATCCTCCACCGGGATAGTGGTACGTTTGGCTAAAGTAGAAACTGTTCCCTCCACCTTAGGGACCGTCTGCCATAAGTCTCATGTGGTGGCGTCTATAGGAAACATTTTTCTAAATATCGGGGGAGGGGAAAAAGGCACACCGGGTCTATCCCACTCCTTACTAATAATTTCTGTAAGTCTTTTTGGTATAGGAAAGACGTCAGTACACACCGGTACCGCATAGTATCTATCCAACCTACACATTTTCTCTGGAATTGCCACCGTGTCGCAATCATTCAGAGCCGCTAATACCTCCCCTAGTAACACACGGAGGTTCTCAAGCTTAAATTTAAAATTTCTGAATCCGGTCTCCCCGGATCAGAACCGTCACCGACAGAATGAAGCTCACCGTCCTCATGTTCTGCAAATTGTGACGCAGTATCAGACATGGCTCTCGGGTCATCAGCGCGCTCTGTCCTTAACCCAGAGCTATCGCGCTTGCCTCTTAATTCGGGCATATTATATAATACTTCTTTCATAACATTAGCGATATCATGTAAAGTGATTTGTAAGGGCCTAGATGTACTTGGCGTCTCAATCTTGCGCATCTCCAGAGCGGGAGACGCAGGTACTGACACGTGAGGAGAGTTAGGTGGCATAACTTCCCCCTCGTTGTCTGGTGATAGTTTCTCTATCGGTACAGATTGACTTTTATTCAAAGCAATATCAATAAAATTGGTACACATCGTTCTATTGGGCTCCACAGCTTTTGAACATGATGAACAAACAGTTTCCTCTGAATCAGACATGTTTAAACAGACTTAGCAATGAAACTAGCAAGCTTGGAAATCACTTTCAATAAGTTTACAAGCAATATAAAAAACTCTGCAGCGCTTCAAAAATACAGATATAATTAAACAATTCTTAACAAGAAGTGTATTATTAGCAGAGGATTGCACCCATTAGCAAAAGGATGATTAACCCCTCAATACCCAAAACGGATAAAACGGATATCAATTAAGAATTAACGCTTTTAATCACAGTCAGCACACTGTCACAGATCTGCTGTGACTGATTACCTCCCTCAAAAATGAATTTTGCAGACCCCTGAGCTCTCTAGAGACGTCCTGGATCAAGGAGGAAGTAGCAGGAAGACTGTGCTAGAATTTTAACTGCGCAACAAGGCGCTAAAACAAGGTCCCTCCCACTCCTATTACAACAGTGGGAGCCCTGATATAACGGTTTCCATGCTGAAAATATATGTTAGCCATGTGGAAAAAAATCATGCCCAAAGAGATTTATCACCAAAGTACCTCACAAAAACGAACAACATGCCAGTAAACGTTTTATTAAAAAAACAACATTTTCCAATGTCATGCAAAGTTATCACTAAGCCTGCTACCAGTCGCTACCACTGCAGATAAGGCTTAAGTATTATTTCAGTTTTAACAGTATTTTCTCAGTCAAATTCTAGTCCCTAGAATATAACTCGACTGCGCATACATTTATCAGCCTGATACCAGTCGCCACTACTGCATTTAAGGCTGTACTTACGTCATACGGTAACAGCAGTATTTTCTTAGTCAATTCCATTCCCAGAAAATAATGTACTGCACATACCTCATTTGTGGAGGACCCCGCATGCTATTCCCAGTTTCTGAAGTTACCCCACTCCTCCGAATGTCGAGAACAGCCAGTGGATCTTAGTTACGCCTGCTAAGATCATAGAAAAAAACGCAGGCAGTTTCTTCTTCCAAATACTGCCTGAGATAGAAAAACAGCACACTCCGGTGCCATTTAAAATAAACTTTTGATTGAAGAATAGTTAAGTAAAAACTCCAGCTCCTCTCGCGACCTTCTTTGTTGAGGGTTGCAAGAGAATGACTGGGTATGACATGTGAGGGGAGGAGCTATATAGCAGCTCTGCTTGGGTGATCCTCTTGCAACTTCCTGTTGGGAAGGAGAATATATCCCATAAGTAATGGATGACCCGTGGACTGAACACACTTAACAAGAGAAAGTGGCCCCTAGAATCATAGTTACAGGTGGTGCACCCCAAACACCTGTAGCACCCCGGTTTCTTTTTGTGTGACAACCAAGTCCCAGGTGTGTAGCAATGGATTGGGTCAGTCAGCATAAGAAGATCTTTCAGATTCTTATCACGTTTAAATCCCACTCTGGGATGTTGCCAACTATTAAATGGGAGTGTGGGGTCACCTTGTACAATATACCAATGTTCTCTTAATGACTTTCCCAATGATCTCGTTGAAGGACTGTAAGTGGTTGTGAAAGTCATTCTATACTCTTCTGTGTTCCTGGATGTAGTTAAGGCCGTTGTCTCGTTTTCAGCTGTCACTCTGCTCAATCAAATGGGGATTGTATCCTCTTTGTATGAAATGTTGCTGCATTTCACTTAGTTGTTGGTCTCTTCTGGCCACGTCACTGTTGTTCCTAACAGCCCGACATAATTGAGCTTTCGGGATTGCCTTAAGTAGTGCTGTTGGGTGGTTACTAGTGGCATGTAGAATTGAATTTCTGTCAGTCGATTTTCTAAATAGGGAAGTTCCTAGTTGGCCATGCTCCATTTTAAAGATGTTTAGGTCTAGGAACTCAATATTAGAAGGGTCATATTTCAGCTTGAATTTTACTGGATTCACAAGGGAGTTGAGGTCTGCAAACCATGATTCCAATTCAATTGCTGTACCAATCCAAAGATCAGCAAATCGTCTATGTACCCTCTGTAAAACAGTACATCAGGTTTCTGGTAAATCCCCATCACGGATAGTTCATAGTACTCCATATAGATGTTGGCTAGTGAGGGGGCCACGTTTGATCCCATGGCCGTACCCGATATTTGTTGATGGTACTTGCCCTCAAACCTGAAATAGTTTAGCCGTAAGCTTAGATCCAGTAGTTTTATAAGGAAGTCCCTAGGTGGACCAACATAGCGGTATTTGTTCAAGGCTTCTGACACGTTTCCCAGCTTCGTGTGGGATGATCGTGTATAAACTGTTAACGTCTGCGGTAGCCAAGATGTACGGCTCTTCAAACGTGATGGTTTTTAATTCTTCAATAAGCTGTGTGGAGTCCCTTAGGTATGACTTCACATTCTTCACAAGTGGTTGTAAAAAATGGTCCACAAATATTGCAAGCCTGGAGGTGATGGAGTTGCGTGCAGAGACGATGGGCCTACCAGGAGGTCTTTCCAAATCTTTATGAATTTTGGGAAGTGTGTACAAAATTGGACAGACTGGATTGTTCAATCTTCAGAAACCTAACTGTTTCTTCATTAATCCAACCTTCATTTAACCATTCTTGTACAACCTGGTCAATTTGTAATTGAAAACTCTTAGTGGGATCCCTGTTGAGTGCTTGATAAGTCTCAGTATCACTGAGTTGGTGGTTGACCTCTTCACTGTAGTATTTGTAATTTAATA
This sequence comes from Bombina bombina, assembly GCF_027579735.1. Taxonomy (NCBI): domain Eukaryota; kingdom Metazoa; phylum Chordata; class Amphibia; order Anura; family Bombinatoridae; genus Bombina; species Bombina bombina. The sequence continues at coordinate 533,672,412 of NC_069501.1, read as the reverse complement.
CAACCACCGCACCGCCCTTATCCGCGGTGCGGATTACGATGTCAGGATCCCTGGAGAGCGTTGTAATTGCTTCTTTTTCTTGTCTGGACAGATTGGTATGGTATCTATTAGACTCATACCCCCTCAGGTCCTGAGAGACCAATCTCATAAACGTATTGATACTGGAGTTGTTACTTGGAGGATCAAAAGCACTCTTTGTCATAAACTTTTATCTCCATCAGCAGAGTGATCTTTAAAAAACTTTTAGTCTCAACGACCTTTGGAATTTTTAGCAATCAATGTAGTTATTAAAGTCATCTCCCTTGCCCGATGGGACAAAGCTGAGACCTCTGTTCAAAACACTTATCTCTGCTGCAGATAGAATGCGGTCACTGATATTCACCACTAAGTCCTCAACGGAACTAGCGGTGGTTATTGTCTGGGCGGTAGTGGCGGCTTTCTCTCTCCAGCCTCCCCTGCGAATATGGGGCCTCCTCCTCGGATGACGCCAGAACCACGGATGACGCCAGAACTCGTCTCGCCAACCACAGGTCATCCATCAGGACATCTCTCAAAAAGGGATCCAGCAACCAGTCTGTGGCCAGGCATTTTGTGGAAAAGGGACATGGACTCCACGACTTGAGATTCACACTGATAGATCACGTCCCCCCCTGAGGCAGGGGGGGGGGGTGATAGAGATACACTCCTTTTACAGATTGAAGCTATGTGGATCTTTCGGCTGAACACCTTGCAACCCCATGGACTGAACACTATGTTTGACTGGCACTGCTTCTTATATTCAGTTGTCCAGGTTGGCAGGTACTGCCTGTGGTGTGCTAACATCACTGAACCCATTGGGTTTGACCAGGAGAGTCCATGTATTCAATTGTTAGAAATTCTTTACTATCTGTTTGCTGGTGTATGTAGTCCTCTTTATCCACATTATTCTCTATTGGTGGCCGGTGGTATTTGCTATCTTTAAGCACATATGTGTCTATGAATGATTTAATCATTCCCTCTTGATATGAAAGTGGTGTTGAATGGGAACCATAAGTACCTATGCTGTAGTGGAGATTCATTTGTGGGAACATGTGTTAGGATGGATGTTTTTTACTTCTTTTCTTTGTAGGAGTGATGTTGGGACTATTAATAGGGTTTTGATCCCCATTGTAGTTGTCTTTAATCACTTTGGCAAGTATATGATTGATTGCCAGATGCTGGCACCTCCCTTCTTACATGTTTATGTGATCTCCAGTGTGAGCAGTTAGTTTGGGGACGTGGTCCATTCATGCATGTGTTTAACGTTTTGGTGATTGGTTAATATTAGCGTGGGGTCCCCATAATAACTACACATACTCCACCATGAAATG
>NC_069501.1:533651063-533666063 GCF_027579735.1 Bombina bombina | reverse complement strand
ACCTGTACATCTGGCACGGCTGCCAGTCGTTTGTGCAACAAAACAGACAGAGCAGATATCTGTCCTTTTAAAGAGCTAGCTGACAAACCTTTATCCAAACCCTCTTGGAGAAAGGAAAGTATTTTCGGAATTTTGATTTTACTCCAAGAAAATCCTTTGGAATCGCACCAACGGATATATTTTTGCCATATCTTATGGTAAATTTTCCTAGTCATTGGTTTTCTGGCTTGAACCAGAGTATCTATAACCGAATCTGAAAACCCACGCTTAGATAGAATCAAGCGTTCAATTTCCAAGCAGTCAGTTGCAGAGAGACTAGATTTGGGTGTCTGAATGGACCTTGTACTAGAAGATCCTGCCTCAAAGGTATCTTCCATGGTGGAACCGATGACATATTCACCAGGTCTGCATACCAAGTCCTGCGTGGCCATGCAGGAGCTATTAGAATCACTGAGGCCTTCTCCTGTTTGATCCTGGCTACAAGCCTGGGAAGGAGAGGAAACGGTGGAAACACATAAGCCAGATTGAACGACCAGGGCGCCACTAATGCATCCACCAGTGCCGCCTTGGGATCTCTGGATCTGGACCCGTAGCGAGGAACCTTGAAGTTCTGACGAGACGCCATCAGATCCATATCCAGAATGCCCCATAGATGGTTTAACTGGGCAAAGACTTCCGGGTGAAGTTCCCACTCCCCCGGATGGAAGGTCTGACGACTCAGATAGTCCGCTTCCCAGTTGTCTACTCCTGGGATGTGAATTGCAGATAGATGGCAGGAGTGAAACTCCGCCCATTTGATGATCTTGGAGAACTCTCTCATCGCTAAGGAACTCTTTGTTCCCCCCTGATGATTGATGTACGCTACAGTCGTCATGTTGTCCGACTGAAATCTTATGAACCTGGCCTTCGCTAGTTGAGGCCAAGCCAGGAGCGCATTGAATATCGCTCTCAGTTCCAAAATGTTTATCGGGAGAAGAGACTCTTCCCGAGACCATAGACCCTGAGCTTTCAGAGAGTCCCAGACCGCGCCCCAGCCCAAGAGGCTGGCGTCGGTCGTAACAATGACCCACTCCGGTCTGCGGAAACTCATTCCCTGAGACAGGTGATCCTGAGTCAACCACCAGAGGAGCGAATCCCTGGTTACCTGGTCTACTTGAATTTGGGGAGACAAGTCCGCATAATCCCCATTCCACTGTTTGAGCATGCACAGCTGCAAAGGTCTTAAATGGTTGCAGCAATGGACGTGGTTCCTTTTGCTCAAATTCTTTAGTCCGATTACTTCCATGCACTGAGCTATGGAGGGTTGAGGAATAGAATGAAGAACTCGACAAGCGTTTAGAAGCTTTAACTTTCTGACCTCTGTCAGGAAAATCTTCATTTCCACAGAATCTATTATTGTTCCCAGAAAAGGAACCCTTGTGGACGGGGACAGGGAACTTTTTTCTATGTTCACCTTCCACCCGTGAGATCTGAGAAAGGCCAACACAATGTCTGTATGAGCCCTTGCTTTGGAAAGAGACGACGCTTGGATTAGAATGTCGTCTAGGTAAGGTGCCACAGCAATGGCCCTCGGCCTTAGAACCGCTAGAAGGGACCCTAGCACCTTTGTGAAAATTCTGGGAGCGGTCGCTAAACCGAAAGGAAGAGCCACAAACTGGTAATATTTGTCCAGAAAGGCGAACCTCAGGAACAGATGATGAGTTTTGTGGATAGGGATATGCAGATACGCATTCTTTAAGTCCACGGTAGTCAAATATTGACCCTCCTTGATTGTTGGCAAGATCGTTCGAATGGTTTCCATTTTGAAAGATGGAACTCTGAGGAATTTGTTTAATATCTTTAAATCCAGAATTGGCCTGAAAGTTCCCTCTTTTTTGGGGACTACAAACAGGTTCGAGTAAAAGCCTAGACCTTGTTCCACTGAGGGAACTGGGTTCATCACTCCCATCTTTAATAGGTCTCCTACGCAATGTAAGAATGCCTGTTTCTTCATCTGGTCTGAAGATAAGCGAGACATGTGGAACCTTCCCCTTGGAGGGAGTTCCTTGAACTCTAAAAGATATCCATGGGAGACTATTTCTAGTGCCCAGGGATCCGGAACATCTCTTGCCCAAGCCTGAGCAAAGAGAAAATCTGCCCCCTACTAGATCCGGTCCCGGAACGGGGGCTACCCCTTCATGCTGTCTTGGTAGCAGCAGCAGGCTTCTTGGCCTGTTTACCCTTGTTCCAGCCTTGCACAGGTTTCCATGCAGGTTTGGGCTGGGCAGCATTGCCCTCTTGTCTAGAGGCTGCAGAGTTAGAAGCCGGTCCGTTCCTGAAATTGCGAAAGGAACGAAAACAGAATTTATGTTTACCTGATAAATTACTTTCTCCAACGGTGTGTCCGGTCGACGGCGTCATCCTTACTTGTGGGATATTCTCTTCCCCAACAGGAAATGGCAAAGAGCCCAGCAAAGCTGGTCACATGATCCCTCCTAGGCTCCGCCTACCCCAGTCATTCGACCGACGTAAAGGAGGAATATTTGCATAGGAGAAACCATATGATACCGTGGTGACTGTAGTTAAAGAAAATAAATGATCAGACCTGATTAAAAAACCAGGGCGGGCCGTGGACCGGACACACCGTTGGAGAAAGTAATTTATCAGGTAAACATAAATTCTGTTTTCTCCAACATAGGTGTGTCCGGTCCACGGCGTCATCCTTACTTGTGGGAACCAATACCAAAGCTTTAGGACACGGATGAAGGGAGGGAGCAAATCAGGTCACCTAAATGGAAGGCACCACGGCTTGCAAAACCTTTCTCCCAAAAATAGCCTCAGAAGAAGCAAAAGTATCAAACTTGTAAAATTTGGTAAAAGTGTGCAGTGAAGACCAAGTCGCTGCCCTACATATCTGATCAACAGAAGCCTCGTTCTTGAAGGCCCATGTGGAAGCCACAGCCCTAGTGGAATGAGCTGTGATTCTTTCAGGAGGCTGCCGTCCGGCAGCCTCATAAGCCAATCTGATGATGCTTTTAATCCAAAAAGAGAGAGAGGTAGAAGTTGCTTTTTGACCTCTCCTTTTACCGGAATAAACAACAAACAAGGAAGATGTTTGTCTAAAATCCTTTGTAGCATCTAAATAGAATTTTAGAGCGCGAACAACATCCAAATTGTGCAACAAACGTTCCTTCTTTGAAACTGGTTTCGGACACAAAGAAGGCACGACTATCTCCTGGTTAATGTTTTTGTTAGAAACAACTTTTGGAAGAAAACCAGGTTTAGTACGTAAAACCACCTTATCTGCATGGAACACCAGATAAGGAGGAGAACACTGCAGAGCAGATAATTCTGAAACTCTTCTAGCAGAAGAAATTGCAACCAAAAACAAAACTTTCCAAGATAATAACTTAATATCAACGGAATGTAAGGGTTCAAACGGAACCCCCTGAAGAACTGAAAGAACTAAGTTGAGACTCCAAGGAGGAGTCAAAGGTTTGTAAACAGGCTTGATTCTAACCAGAGCCTGAACAAAGGCTTGAACATCTGGCACAGCTGCCAGCTTTTTGTGAAGTAACACAGACAAGGCAGAAATCTGTCCCTTCAAGGAACTTGCAGATAATCCTTTCTCCAATCCTTCTTGAAGAAAGGATAGAATCTTAGGAATTTTTACCTTGTCCCAAGGGAATCCTTTAGATTCACACCAACAGATATATTTTTTCCATATTTTGTGGTAAATTTTTCTAGTTACAGGCTTTCTGGCCTGAACAAGAGTATCAATAACAGAATCTGAGAACCCTCGTTTTGATAAGATCAAGCGTTCAATCTCCAAGCAGACAGCTGGAGTGAGACCAGATTCGGATGTTCGAACGGACCTTGAACAAGAAGGTCTCGTCTCAAAGGTAGCTTCCATGGTGGAGCCGATGACATATTCACCAGATCTGCATACCAAGTCCTGCGTGGCCACGCAGGAGCTATCAAGATCACCGACGCCCTCTCCTGATTGATCCTGGCTACCAGCCTGGGGATGAGAGGAAACGGCGGGAATACATAAGCTAGTTTGAAGGTCCAAGGTGCTACTAGTGCATCTACTAGAGTCGCCTTGGGATCCCTGGATCTGGACCCGTAGCAAGGAACCTTGAAGTTCTGACGAGAGGCCATCAGATCCATGTCTGGAATGCCCCACAGTTGAGTAATTTGGGCAAAGATTTCCGGATGGAGTTCCCACTCCCCCGGATGTAATGTCTGACGACTCAGAAAATCCGCTTCCCAATTTTCCACTCCTGGGATGTGGATTGCAGACAGATGGCAGGAGTGAGTCTCCGCCCATTGAATGATTTTGGTCACTTCTTCCATCGCCAGGGAACTCCTTGTTCCCCCCTGATGGTTGATGTACGCAACGGTCGTCATGTTGTCTGATTGAAACCGTATGAACTTGGTCTTTGCTAGCTGAGGCCAAGCCTTGAGAGCATTGAATATCGCTCTCAGTTCCAGAATATTTATCGGTAGAAGAGATTCTTCCCGAGACCAAAGACCCTGAGCTTTCAGGGGTCCCCAGACCGCGCCCCAGCCCATCAGACTGGCGTCGGTCGTGACAATGACCCACTCTGGTCTGCGGAAGGTCATCCCTTGTGACAGGTTGTCCAGGGACAGCCACCAACGGAGTGAGTCTCTGGTCCTCTGATTTACTTGTATCGTCTGAGACAAGTCTGTATAGTCCCCATTCCACTGACTGAGCATGCACAGTTGTAATGGTCTTAGATGAATGCGCGCAAAAGGAACTATGTCCATTGCCGCTACCATCAAACCTATTACTTCCATGCACTGCGCTATGGAAGGAAGAGGAACGGAATGAAGTGTTTGACAAGAGTTTAGAAGTTTTGTTTTTCTGGCCTCTGTCAGAAAAATCCTCATTTCTAAGGAATCTATTATTGTTCCCAAGAAGGGAACCCTTGTTGACGGAGATAGAGAACTCTTTTCTACGTTCACTTTCCATCCGTGAGATCTGAGAAAGGCCAGGACTATGTCCGTATGAGCCTTTGCTAGAGGAAGGGACGACGCTTGAATCAGAATGTCGTCCAAGTAAGGTACTACTGCAATGCCCCTTGGTCTTAGTACCGCTAGAAGGGACCCTAGTACCTTTGTGAAAATCCTTGGAGCAGTGGCTAATCCGAAAGGAAGTGCCACGAACTGGTAATGCTTGTCCAGGAATGCGAACCTTAGGAACCGATGATGTTCCTTGTGGATAGGAATATGTAGATACGCATCCTTTAAATCCACCGTGGTCATGAATTGACCTTCCTGGATGGAAGGAAGAATTGTTCGAATGGTTTCCATTTTGAACGATGGAACCTTGAGAAACTTGTTTAGGATCTTGAGATCTAAGATTGGTCTGAACGTTCCCTCTTTTTTGGGAACTACAAACAGATTGGAGTAGAACCCCATCCCTTGTTCTCCTAATGGAACAGGATGAATCACTCCCATTTTTAACAGGTCTTCTACACAATGTAAGAATGCCTGTCTCTTTATGTGGTCTGAAGACAATTGAGACCTGTGGAACCTCCCCCTTGGGGGAAGCCCCTTGTATTCCAGAAGATAACCTTGGGAGACTATTTCTAGTGCCCAAGGATCCAGAACATCTCTTGCCCAAGCGAAGAGAGAGAGTCTGCCCCCCACCAGATCCGGTCCCGGATCGGGGGCCAACATTTCATGCTGTCTTGGTAGCAGTGGCAGGTTTCTTGGCCTGCTTTCCCTTGTTCCAGCCTTGCATTGGTCTCCAGGCTGGCTTGGCTTGAGAAGTATTACCCTCTTGCTTAGAGGACGTAGCACTCGGGGCTGGTCCGTTTCTACGAAAGGGACGAAAATTAGGTTTATTTTTGGCCTTGAAAGACCTATCCTGAGGAAGGGCGTGGCCCTTACCCCCAGTGATATCAGAGATAATCTCTTTCAAGTCAGGGCCAAACAGCGTTTTCCCCTTGAAAGGAATGTTAAGCAATTTGTTCTTGGAAGAAGCATCCGCTGACCAAGATTTCAACCAAAGCGCTCTGCGCGCCACAATAGCAAACCCAGAATTTTTTGCCGCTAACCTCGACAATTGCAAAGTGGCGTCTAGGGTGAAAGAATTAGCCAATTTGAGAGCACGGATTCTGTCCATAATCTCCTCATAAGGAGGAGAATCACTATCGATCGCCTTTACTAGCTCATCGAACCAGAAACACGCGGCTGTAGTGAAAGGGACAATGCATGAAATTGGTTGTAGAAGGTAACCCTGCTGAACAAACATCTTTTTAAGCAAACCTTCTAATTTTTTATCCATAGGATCTTTGAAAGCACAACTATCTTCTATGGGTATAGTGGTGCGTTTGTTTAAAGTAGAAACCGCTCCCTCGACCTTGGGGACTGTCTGCCATAAGTCCTTTCTGGGGTCGACCATAGGAAACAATTTTTTAAATATGGGGGGAGGGACGAAAGGTATACCGGGCCTTTCCCATTCTTTATTTACAATGTCCGCCACCCGCTTGGGTATAGGAAAAGCTTCTGGGGGCCCCGGGACCTCTAGGAACTTGTCCATTTTACATAGTTTCTCTGGGATGATCAAATTCTCACAATCATCCAGAGTGGATAACACCTCCTTAAGCAGAGCGCGGAGATGTTCCAACTTAAATTTAAATGTAATCACATCGGGTTCAGCTTGTTGAGAAATTTTCCCTGAATCTGAAATTTCTCCCTCAGACAAAACCTCCCTGGCCCCCTCAGACTGGTGTAGGGGCATTTCAGAACCATTATCATCAGCGTCCTCATGCTCTTCAGTATCTAAAACAGAGCAGTCGCGCTTACGCTGATAAGTGGGCATTTTGGCTAAAATGTTTTTGATAGAATTATCCATTACAGCCGTTAATTGTTGCATAGTAAGGAGTATTGGCGCACTAGATGTACTAGGGGCCTCCTGAGTGGGCAAGACTCGTGTAGACGAAGGAGGGAATGATGCAGTACCATGCTTACTCCCCTCACTTGAGGAATCATCTTGGGCATCATTTTCTGTGTCACATAAATCACATCTATTTAAATGAGAAGGAACCTTGGCTTCCCCACATTCAGAACACAGTCTATCTGGTAGTTCAGACATGTTAAACAGGCATAAACTTGATAAAGTACAAAAAACGTTTTAAAATAAAACCGTTACTGTCACTTTAAATTTTAAACTGAACACACTTTATTACTGCAATTGCGAAAAAACATGAAGGAATTGTTCAAAATTCACCAAAATTTCAACACAGTGTCTTAAAGCCTTAAAAGTATTGCACACCAAATTTGGAAGCTTTAACCCTTAAAATAACGGAACCGGAGCCGTTTTTATCTTTAACCCCTTTACAGTCCCTGGTATCTGCTTTGCTGAGACCCAACCAAGCCCAAAGGGGAATACGATACCAAATGACGCCTTCAGAAAGTCTTTTCTATGTATCAGAGCTCCTCACACATGCGACTGCATGTCATGCTTCTCAAAAACAAGTGCGCAATACCGGCGCGAAAATGAGGCTCTGCCTATGATTAGGGAAAGCCCCTAGAGAATAAGGTGTCCAAAACAGTGCCTGCCGATATTATTTTACAAAATACCCAGATTAAATGATTCCTCAAGACTAAATATGTTTATATATGAATCGATTTAGCCCAGAAAATGTCTACAGTTTTAACAAGCCCTTGTGAAGCCCTTATTTACTGTGTAATAAAAATGGCTTACCGGATCCCATAGGGAAAATGACAGCTTCCAGCATTACATCGTCTTGTTAGAATGTGTCATACCTCAAGCAGCAAAAGTCTGCTCACTGTTCCCCCAACTGAAGTTAATTCCTCTCAACAGTCCTGTGTGGAACAGCCATCGATTTTAGTAACGGTTGCTAAAATCATTTTCCTCTTACAAACAGAAATCTTCATCTCTTTTCTGTTTCAGAGTAAATAGTACATACCAGCACTATTTTAAAATAACAAACTCTTGATTGAATAATAAAAACTACAGTTAAAGAATGACTGGGGTAGGCGGAGCCTAGGAGGGATCATGTGACCAGCTTTGCTGGGCTCTTTGCCATTTCCTGTTGGGGAAGAGAATATCCCACAAGTAAGGATGACGCCGTGGACCGGACACACCTATGTTGGAGAAAATTAGACTTGTTCTTAGCCTTGAAAGGTCTATCTTGTGGGAGGGCATGGCCCTTTCCCCCAGTGATGTCTGAAATAATCTCCTTCAATTCCGGCCCAAAAACAGAATTTATGTTTACCTGATAAATTACTTTCTCCAACGGTGTGTCCGGTCCACGGCGTCATCCTTACTTGTGGGATATTCTCTTCCCCAACAGGAAATGGCAAAGAGCCCAGCAAAGCTGGTCACATGATCCCTCCTAGGCTCCGCCTACCCCAGTCATTCGACCGACGTTAAGGAGGAATATTTGCATAGGAGAAACCATATGATACCGTGGTGACTGTAGTTAAAGAAAATAAATTATCAGACCTGATTAAAAAACCAGGGCGGGCCGTGGACCGGACACACCGTTGGAGAAAGTAATTTATCAGGTAAACATAAATTCTGTTTTCTCCAACATAGGTGTGTCCGGTCCACGGCGTCATCCTTACTTGTGGGAACCAATACCAAAGCTTTAGGACACGGATGATGGGAGGGAGCAAATCAGGTCACCTAGATGGAAGGCACCACGGCTTGCAAAACCTTTCTCCCAAAAATAGCCTCAGAAGAAGCAAAAGTATCAAACTTGTAAAATTTGGTAAAAGTGTGCAGTGAAGACCAAGTCGCTGCCCTACATATCTGATCAACAGAAGCCTCGTTCTTGAAGGCCCATGTGGAAGCCACAGCCCTAGTGGAATGAGCTGTGATTCTTTCGGGAGGCTGCCGTCCGGCAGTCTCGTAAGCCAATCTGATGATGCTTTTAATCCAAAAAGAGAGAGAGGTAGAAGTTGCTTTTTGACCTCTCCTTTTACCGGAATAAACAACAAACAAGGAAGATGTTTGTCTAAAATCCTTTGTAGCATCTAAATAGAATTTTAGAGCGCGAACAACATCCAAATTGTGCAACAAACGTTCCTTCTTCGAAACTGGTTTCGGACACAGAGAAGGTACGATAATCTCCTGGTTAATGTTTTTGTTAGAAACAACTTTTGGAAGAAAACCAGGTTTAGTACGTAAAACCACCTTATCTGCATGGAACACCAGATAAGGAGGAGAACACTGCAGAGCAGATAATTCTGAAACTCTTCTAGCAGAAGAAATTGCAACCAAAAACAAAACTTTCCAAGATAATAACTTAATATCAACGGAATGTAAGGGTTCAAACGGAACCCCCTGAAGAACTGAAAGAACTAAGTTGAGACTCCAAGGAGGAGTCAAAGGTTTGTAAACAGGCTTGATTCTAACCAGAGCCTGAACAAAGGCTTGAACATCTGGCACAGCTGCCAGCTTTTTGTGAAGTAACACAGACAAGGCAGAAATCTGTCCCTTCAGGGAACTTGCAGATAATCCTTTTTCCAATCCTTCTTGAAGGAAGGATAGAATCTTAGGAATCTTAACCTTGTCCCAAGGGAATCCTTTAGATTCACACCAACAGATATATTTTTTCCAAATTTTGTGGTAAATCTTTCTAGTTACAGGCTTTCTGGCCTGAACAAGAGTATCGATAACAGAATCTGAGAACCCTCGCTTCGATAAGATCAAGCGTTCAATCTCCAAGCAGTCAGCTGGAGTGAGACCAGATTCGGATGTTCGAACGGACCTTGAACAAGAAGGTCTCGTCTCAAAGGTAGCTTCCATGGTGGAGCCGATGACATATTCACCAGATCTGCATACCAAGTCCTGCGTGGCCACGCAGGAGCTATCAAGATCACCGACGCCCTTTCCTGATTGATCCTGGCTACCAGCCTGGGGATGAGAGGAAACGGCGGGAATACATAAGCTAGTTTGAAGGTCCAAGGTGCTACTAGTGCATCCACTAGAGCCGCCTTGGGATCCCTGGATCTGGACCCGTAGCAAGGAACTTTGAAGTTCTGACGAGAGGCCATCAGATCCATGTCTGGAATGCCCCACAGTTGAGTGACTTGGGCAAAGATTTCCGGATGGAGTTCCCACTCCCCCGGATGCAATGTCTGACGACTCAGAAAATCCGCTTCCCAATTTTCCACTCCTGGGATGTGGATAGCAGACAGGTGGCAGGAGTGAGACTCCGCCCATAGAATGATTTTGGTCACTTCTTCCATCGCCAGGGAACTCCTTGTTCCCCCCTGATGGTTGATGTACGCAACAGTCATGTTGTCTGATTGAAACCGTATGAACTTGGCCCTCGCTAGCTGAGGCCAAGCCTTGAGAGCATTGAATATCGCTCTCAGTTCCAGAATATTTATCGGTAGAAGAGATTCTTCCCGAGACCAAAGACCCTGAGCTTTCAGGGATCCCCAGACCGCGCCCCAGCCCATCAGACTGGCGTCGGTCGTGACAATGACCCACTCTGGTCTGCGGAAGGTCATCCCTTGTGACAGGTTGTCCAGGGACAGCCACCAACGGAGTGAGTCTCTGGTCCTCTGATTTACTTGTATCCTCGGAGACAAGTTTGTATAGTCCCCATTCCACTGACTGAGCATGCACAGTTGTAATGGTCTTAGATGAATGCGCGCAAAAGGAACTATGTCCATTGCCGCTACCATCAAACCTATCACTTCCATGCACTGCGCTATGGAAGGAAGAGGAACGGAATGAAGTATCCGACAAGAGTCTAGAAGTTTTGTTTTTCTGGCCTCTGTCAGAAAAATCCTCATTTCTAAGGAGTCTATTATTGTTCCCAAGAAGGGAACCCTTGTTGACGGAGATAGAGAACTCTTTTCTACGTTCACTTTCCATCCGTGAGATCTGAGAAAGGCCAGGACGATGTCCGTGTGAGCCTTTGCTTGAGGAAGGGACGACGCTTGAATCAGAATGTCGTCCAAGTAAGGTACTACAGCAATGCCCCTTGGTCTTAGCACAGCTAGAAGGGACCCTAGTACCTTTGTGAAAATCCTTGGAGCAGTGGCTAATCCGAAAGGAAGCGCCACGAACTGGTAATGCTTGTCCAGGAATGCGAACCTTAGGAACCGATGATGTTCCTTGTGGATAGGAATATGTAGATACGCATCCTTTAAATCCACCGTGGTCATGAATTGACCTTCCTGGATGGAAGGAAGAATTGTTCGAATGGTTTCCATTTTGAACGATGGAACCTTGAGAAACTTGTTTAAGATCTTGAGATCTAAGATTGGTCTGAACGTTCCCTCTTTTTTGGGAACTATGAACAGATTGGAGTAGAACCCCATCCCTTGTTCTCCTAATGGAACAGGATGAATCACTCCCATTTTTAACAGGTCTTCTACACAACGTAAGAATGCCTGTCTTTTTATGTGGTCTGAAGACAACTGAGACCTGTGGAACCTCCCCCTTGGGGGAAGTCCTTTGAATTCCAGAAGATAACCTTGGGAGACTATTTCTAGTGCCCAAGGATCCAGAACATCTCTTGCCCAAGCCTGAGCGAAGAGAGAGAGTCTGCCCCCCACCAGATCCGGTCCCGGATCGGGGGCCAACATTTCATGCTGTCTTGGTAGCAGTGGCAGGTTTCTTGGCCTGCTTTCCCTTGTTCCAGCCTTGCATTGGTCTCCAAGCTGGCTTGGCTTGAGAAGTATTACCCTCTTGCTTAGAGGACGTAGCACTTTGGGCTGGTCCGTTTCTACGAAAGGGACGAAAATTAGGTTTATTTTTCGCCTTGAAAGGCCGATCCTGAGGAAGGGCGTGGCCCTTACCCCCAGTGATATCAGAGATAATCTCTTTCAAGTCAGGGCCAAACAGCGTTTTCCCCTTGAAAGGAATGTTAAGAAGCTTGTTCTTGGAAGACGCATCAGCCGACCAAGATTTCAACCAAAGCGCTCTGCGCGCCACAATAGCAAACCCAGAATTCTTAGCCGCTAACCTAGCCAATTGCAAAGTGGCGTCTAGGGTGAAAGAATTAGCCAATTTGAGAGCATTGATTCTGTCCATAATCTCCTCATAAGGAGGAGAATCACTATCGACCGCCTTTACCAGCTCATCGAACCAGAAACACGCGGCTGTAGCGACAGGGACAATGCATGAAATTGGTTGTAGAAGGTAACCCTGCTGAACAAACATCTTTTTAAGTAAACCTTCTAATTTTTTATCCATAGGATCTTTGAAAGCACAACTATCTTCTATGGGTATAGTGGTGCGTTTGTTTAAAGTGGAAACCGCTCCCTCGACCTTGGGGACTGTCTGCCATAAGTCCTTTCTGGGGTCGACCATAGGAAACAATTTTTTAAATATGGGGGGAGGGACGAAAGGAATACCGGGCCTTTCCCATTCTTTATTTACAATGTCCGCCACCCGCTTGGGTATAGGAAAAGCTTCTGGGAGCCCCGGGACCTCTAGGAATTTGTCCATTTTACATAGTTTCTCTGGGATGACCAACTTGTCACAATCATCCAGAGTGGATAATACCTCCTTAAGCAGAATGCGGAGATGTTCCAACTTAAATTTAAACGTAATCACATCAGGTTCAGCTTGTTGAGAAATGTTCCCTGAATCAGTAATTTCTCCCTCAGACAAAACCTCCCTGGCCCCATCAGACTGGTTTAGGGGCCCTTCAGAACCATTATTATCAGCGTCGTCATGCTCTTCAGTATCTAAAACAGAGCAGTCGCGCTTACGCTGATAAGTGTGCATTTTGGCTAAAATGTTTTTGACAGAATTATCCATTACAGCCGTTAATTGTTGCATAGTAAGGAGTATTGGCGCGCTAGATGTACTAGGGGCCTCCTGAGTGGGCAAGACTCGTGTAGACGAAGGAGGGAATGATGCAGTACCATGCTTACTCCCCTCACTTGAGGAATCATCTTGGGCATCATTGTCATTGTCACATAAATCACATTTATTTAAATGAGAAGGAACTCTGGCTTCCCCACATTCAGAACACAGTCTATCTGGTAGTTCAGACATGTTAAACAGGCATAAACTTGATAAAGTACAAAAAACGTTTTAAAATAAAACCGTTACTGTCACTTTAAATTTTAAACTGAACACACTTTATTACTGCAATTGCGAAAAAATATGAAGGAATTGTTCAAAATTTCACCACAGTGTCTTAAAGCCTTAAAAGTATTGCACACCAAATTTGGAAGCTTTAACCCTTAAAATAACGGAACCGGAGCCGTTTTTAACTTTAACCCCTTTACAGTCCCTGGTATCTGCTTTGCTGAGACCCAACCAAGCCCAAAGGGGAATACGATACCAAATGACGCCTTCAGAAAGTCTTTTCTATGTATCAGAGCTCCTCACACATGCGACTGCATGACATGCCTCTCAAAAACAAGTGCGCAACACCGGCGCGAAAATGAGGCTCTGCCTATGATTTGGGAAAGCCCCTAAGAATAAGGTGTCTAAAACAGTGCCTGCCGATATAATCTTATCAAAATACCCAGATTAAATGATTCCTCAAGGCTAAATATGTGTTAATAATGAATCGATTTAGCCCAGAAAAAGTCTACAGTCTTAATAAGCCCTTGTGAAGCCCTTATTTACTATCTTAATAAACATGGCTTACCGGATCCCATAGGGAAAATGACAGCTTCCAGCATTACATCGTCTTGTTAGAATGTGTCATACCTCAAGCAGCAAGAGACTGCTCACTGTTCCCCCAACTGAAGTTAATTCCTCTCAACAGTCCTGTGTGGAACAGCCATGGATTTTAGTAACGGTTGCTAAAATCATTTTCCTCATACAAACAGAAATCTTCATCTCTTTTCTGTTTCTGAGTAAATAGTACATACCAGCACTATTTTAAAATAACAAACTCTTGATTGAATAATAAAAACTACAGTTAAACACTAAAAAACTCTAAGCCATCTCCGTGGAGATGTTGCCTGTACAACGGCAAAGAGAATGACTGGGGTAGGCGGAGCCTAGGAGGGATCATGTGACCAGCTTTGCTGGGCTCTTTGCCATTTCCTGTTGGGGAAGAGAATATCCCACAAGTAAGGATGACGCCGTGGACCGGACACACCTATGTTGGAGAAAAGGGTCTTACCTTTGAAAGGAATATGAAGTAATTTAGTCTTGGACGACACATCTGCCGACCAGGATTTTAGCCAAAGCGCCCTGCGCGCCACTATAGCAAATCCTGAGTTTTTCGCCGCTAATTTCGTTATTTGAAAAGCGCCATCCAATATAAAGGAATTAGCTAACTTAAGTGCGTGAATTCTGACCATGACTTCATCATATGAAGTCTCCTTCTGGAGCGAGCTTTCTAATTCCTCGAACCAAAAAGACGCCGCAGAGGTGACAGTAATAATGCACGCAATTGGTTGAAGGAGATCTTGCTGAACAAAAATCTTTTTAAGCAATCCTTCCAATTTTTTATCCATAGGATCTTTGAAAGCGCAACTGTCCTCTATAGGAATAGTTGTGCGCTTTGCCAACGTTGAAACTGCCCCCTCAACCTTAGGGACCGTCTGCCATGCGTCCCTTCTGGGGTCTACAATGGGGAACATTTTCTTAAATATAGGAGGTGGGACAAACGGTATACCCGGCTTCTCCCATTCCTTATTCACTATGTCCGCTACCCTCTTGGGTATCGGAAAAGCATCCGCGTGCACTGGGACCTCTAAGAATTTGTCCAATTTGCACAACTTCTCTGGGATAAGCAACGAATCACAATCATCCAGAGTAGCTAGTACCTCCTTAAGCAGGGCGCGGAGATGTTCTAGCTTAAATTTAAATGCTACTATATCAGGTTCTGCCTGTTGAGAAATTTTTCCTGAGTCAGAAATTTCTCCCTCAGACAGCCCCTCCCTCACTTCCAATTCCGATTGATGTGAGGGTAAAATAGATAAGGTATCGTCAGCGTCTACTTGTTCATCTTTTTCTGTATTTAAAACTGAACAATCACTCTCTCTCTGAAATGCTGGCAGTTTGGATAAAAGATTTGCTATAGA
>NC_069501.1:533641063-533646063 GCF_027579735.1 Bombina bombina | reverse complement strand
CACGCTGTGTTATGTATCAGGTAGTCATATCTGGCAAGTACTGGCTGTATGGTACATCTGACAACAATATCCCTTATTCTTCATATGTCTGGGCGATGAGGTAGAGTGGCAAGATGGAAGCCTTTTCATAAGAAAAACTTCCAAGCCCAGCTAAATTTAGCAAAAACACATCTGAAGTCTCCCAAAAACAGAATTTATGTTTACCTGATAAATTTCTTTCTCCAACGGTGTGTCCGGTCCACGGCGTCATCCTTACTTGTGGGATATTCTCTTCCCCAACAGGAAATGGCAAAGAGCCCAGCAAAGCTGGTCACATGATCCCTCCTAGGCTCCGCCTACCCCAGTCATTCGACCGACGTTAAGGAGGAATATTTGCATAGGAGAAACCATATGGTACCGTGGTGACTGTAGTTAAAGAAAATAAAATATCAGACCTGATTAAAAAAACCAGGGCGGGCCGTGGACCGGACACACCGTTGGAGAAAGAAATTTATCAGGTAAACATAAATTCTGTTTTCTCCAACATAGGTGTGTCCGGTCCACGGCGTCATCCTTACTTGTGGGAACCAATACCAAAGCTTTAGGACACGGATGAAGGGAGGGAGCAAATCAGGTCACCTAAATGGAAGGCACCACGGCTTGCAAAACCTTTCTCCCAAAAATAGCCTCAGAAGAAGCAAAAGTATCAAACTTGTAAAATTTGGTAAAAGTGTGCAGTGAAGACCAAGTCGCTGCCCTACATATCTGATCAACAGAAGCCTCGTTCTTGAAGGCCCATGTGGAAGCCACAGCCCTAGTGGAATGAGCTGTGATTCTTTCGGGAGGCTGCCGTCCGGCAGTCTCGTAAGCCAATCTGATGATGCTTTTAATCCAAAAAGAGAGAGAGGTAGAAGTTGCTTTTTGACCTCTCCTTTTACCTGAATAAACAACAAACAAGGAAGATGTTTGTCTAAAATCCTTTGTAGCATCTAAATAGAATTTTAGAGCGCGAACAACATCCAAATTGTGCAACAAACGTTCCTTCTTTGAAACTGGTTTTGGACACAGAGAAGGTACGATAATCTCCTGGTTAATGTTTTTGTTAGAAACAACTTTTGGAAGAAAACCAGGTTTAGTACGTAAAACCACCTTATCTGCATGGAACACCAGATAAGGAGGAGAACACTGCAGAGCAGATAATTCTGAGACTCTTCTAGCAGAAGAAATCGCAACTAAAAACAAAACTTTCCAAGATAATAACTTAATATCAACGGAATGTAAGGGTTCAAACGGAACCCCCTGAAGAACTGAAAGAACTAAATTGAGACTCCAAGGAGGAGTCAAAGGTTTGTAAACAGGCTTGATTCTAACCAGAGCCTGAACAAAGGCTTGAACATCTGGCACAGCTGCCAGCTTTTTGTGAAGTAATACCGACAAGGCAGAAATCTGTCCCTTCAGGGAACTTGCAGATAATCCTTTTTCCAATCCTTCTTGAAGGAAGGATAGAATCCTAGGAATCTTAACCTTGTCCCAAGGGAATCCTTTAGATTCACACCAACAGATATATTTTTTCCAAATTTTGTGGTAAATCTTTCTAGTCACAGGCTTTCTGGCCTGAACAAGAGTATCGATCACAGAATCTGAGAATCCTCGCTTCGATAAAATCAAGCGTTCAATCTCCAAGCAGTCAGCTGGAGTGAAACCAGATTCGGATGTTCGAACGGACCCTGAACAAGAAGGTCTCGTCTCAAAGGTAGCTTCCAAGGTGGAGCCGATGACATATTCACCAGATCTGCATACCAAGTCCTGCGTGGCCACGCAGGAGCTATCAAGATCACCGACGCCCTCTCCTGCTTGATCCTGGCTATCAGCCTGGGGATGAGAGGAAATGGCGGGAACACATAAGCTAGTTTGAAGGTCCAAGGTGCTACTAGTGCATCCACTAGAGCCGCCTTGGGATCCCTGGATCTGGCCCCGTAGCAAGGAACTTTGAAGTTCTGACGAGAGGCCATCAGATCCATGTCTGGAATGCCCCACAGGTGAGTGACTCGGGCAAAGATTTCCGGATGGAGTTCCCACTCCCCCGGATGCAATGTCTGACGACTCAGAAAATCCGCTTCCCAATTTTCCACTCCTGGGATGTGGATAGCAGACAGGTGGCAGGAGTGAGACTCCGCCCAAAGAATAATTTTGGTTACTTCTTCCATCGCTAGGGAACTCCTTGTTCCCCCCTGATGGTTGATGTACGCAACAGTCGTCATGTTGTCTGATTGAAACCGTATGAACCTGGTCCTCGCAAGCTGGGGCCAGGCCTGGAGCGCATTGAATATCGCTCTCAGTTCCAGAATATTTATCGGTAGAAGAGATTCTTCCCGAGACCAAAGACCCTGAGCTTTCAGGGATCCCCAGACCGCGCCCCAGCCTATCAGACTGGCGTCGGTCGTGACAATGACCCACTCTGGTCTGTGGAACATCATCCCTTGAGACAGATTGTCCAGGGACAGCCACCAACGGAGTGAGTCTCTGGTCCTCTGATTTACTTGTATCTTCGGAGACAAGTCTGTATAGTCCCCATTCCACTGACTGAGCATGCACAGTTGTAATGGTCTTAGCTGAATGCGCGCAAAAGGAATTATGTCCATCGCCGCCACCATCAACCCGATCACTTCCATGCACTGAGCTATGGAAGGAAGAGGAACGGAATGAAGTATCCGACAAGAGTCCAGAAGCTTTGTTTTTCTGGCCTCTGTTAGAAAGATCCTCATTTCTAAGGAGTCTATAATTGTTCCCAAGAAGGGAACCCTTGTTGACGGGGATAGAGAACTCTTTTCCACGTTCACTTTCCAGCCGTGAGATCTGAGAAAGGCCAGGACAATGTCCGTGTGAGCCTTTGCTTGAGGAAGGGACGACGCTTGAATCAGAATGTCGTCCAGGTAAGGTACTACTGCAATGCCCCTTGGTCTTAGCACCGCTAGAAGGGACCCTAGTACCTTTGTGAAAATCCTTGGAGCAGTGGCTAATCCGAAAGGAAGCGCCACGAACTGGTAATGTTTGTCCAGGAATGCAAACCTTAGGAACCGATGATGTTCCTTGTGGATAGGAATATGTAGATACGCATCCTTTAAATCCACCGTGGTCATAAATTGACCTTCCTGGATGGAAGGAAGGATAGTTCGAATGGTTTCCATCTTGAACGATGGGACCTTGAGAAATTTGTTTAAGATCTTGAGATCTATGATTGGTCTGAACGTTCCCTCTTTTTTGGGAACTATGAACAGATTGGAGTAGAACCCCATCCCTTGTTCTCTTAATGGAACAGGATGAATCACTCCCATTTTTAACAGGTCTTCTACACAATGTAAGAACGCCTGTCTTTTTATGTGGTCTGAAGACAACTGCGACTTGTGGAACCTCCCCCTTGGGGGAAGTCTCTTGAATTCCAGAAGATAACCCTGGGAGACTATTTCTAGCGCCCAAGGATCCAGAACATCTCTTGCCCAAGCCTGAGCGAAGAGAGAGAGTCTGCCCCCCACCAGATCCGGTCCCGGATCGGGGGCCAATATTTCATGCTGTCTTGGTAGCAGTGGCAGGTTTCTTGGCCTGCTTTCCCTTGTTCCAGCCTTGCATTGGTCTCCAAGCTGGCTTGGCCTGAGAAGTATTACCCTCTTGCTTAGAGGACGTAGCACCTTGGGCTGGTCCGTTTTTACGAAAGGGACGAAAATTAGGTCTATTTTTTGCCTTGAAGGGCCGATCCTGAGGAAGGGCGTGGCCCTTACCCCCAGTGATATCAGAGATAATCTCTTTCAAGTCAGGACCAAACAGCGTTTTCCCCTTGAAAGGAATGTTTAGTAGCTTGTTCTTGGAAGACGCATCAGCCGACCAAGATTTCAACCAAAGCGCTCTGCGCGCCACAATAGCAAACCCAGAGTTCTTAGCCGCTAACTTAGCCAATTGCAAAGAGGCGTCTAGAGTGAAAGAATTAGCCAATTTGAGAGCATTGATTCTGTCCATAATCTCCTCATAAGGAGGAGAGTCACTATCGAGCACCTTAAGCAGTTCATCAAACCAGAAATATGCGGCTGTAGTGACAGGGACAATGCATGAAATGGGTTGTAGAAGGTAACCCTGCTGAACAAACATCTTTTTAAGCAAACCTTCTAATTTTTTATCCATAGGATCTTTGAAAGCACAACTATCCTCTATGGGAATAGTGGTGCGTTTGTTTAAAGTAGAAACCGCTCCCTCGACCTTGGGGACTGACTGCCATAAGTCCTTTCTGGGGTCGACCATAGGAAACAATTTTTTAAATATGGGGGGAGGGACGAAAGGAATACCGGGCCTTTCCCATTCTTTATTAACAATGTCCGCCACCCGCTTGGGTATAGGAAAAGCTTCTGGGAGCCCCGGCACCTCTAGGAACTTGTCCATTTTACATAGTTTCTCTGGGATGACTAAATTTTCACAATCATCCAGAGTGGATAATACCTCCTTAAGCAAAATGCGGAGATGTTCCAATTTAAATTTAAATGTAATCACATCAGATTCAGCCTGCTGAGAAATGTTCCCTAAATCAGTAATTTCTCCCTCAGACAAAACCTCCCTGGCCCCCTCAAATTGGGTTAGGGGCCCTTCAGAGATATTAATATCAGCGTCGTCATGCTCTTCAGTAACTAAAACAGAGCATCCACGCTTACGCTGACAAGGGTTCATTTTGGCTAAAATGTTTTTGACAGAATTATCCATTACAGCCGTTAATTGTTGCATAGTAAGGAGTATTGGCGCGCTAGATGTACTAGGGGCCTCCTGAGTGGGCAAGACTCGTGTAGACGAAGGAGGGAATGATGCAGTACCATGCTTACTCCCCTCACTTGAGGAATCATCTTGGGCATCATTGTCATTATCACATAAATCACATTTATTTAAATGAATAGGAATTCTGGCTTCCCCACATTCAGAACACAGTCTATCTGGTAGTTCAGACATGTTAAACAGGCATAAACTTGATCAGAAAGTACAAAAAA
>NC_069501.1:533533563-533636063 GCF_027579735.1 Bombina bombina | reverse complement strand
CCTTTAAGAGATCCCTCTCTGCACATCTCAAAACAGAATGCATCTGTCATGGTTGATTTTATATTTTATATTTCCTACCTGTTCTATGTTAAATTCTGCATATGTTAGGTATTAATATTGTTTTTGTATTATTGTACCCTATTGTATCAATGCAATGTTTTGTGGACCCAGGACATACTTGAAAACGAGAGAAATCTCAATGTATCCTTCCTGGTAAAATATTTTATAAATAAATACACATATATACACATATATACACATACACATACACACAGTGGATATAAAAAAAGTCTACACACCCCTGTTAAAATGTCATGTTTCTGTGATGTAAAAAAATGAGACAAAGAAATCATTTCAGAACTTTTTCCACCTTTAATGTGACCTATAAACTACTTGAAAAACAACTATAAACTCACCTGAAAAACAAACTGAAATCTTTTAGGTGAAGAGAAGTAAAAATAAAAAAATAAAAAATATGGTTGCATAAGTGTGCACACCATAAAACTAATACTTTGTTGGAGTACCCTTTGATTTTATTACAGCATTCAGTCTTTTTGGGTATGAGTTTTTCAGCATGGCACATTGTCCACACTTCTTTGCAAAAACACTCCAAATCTGACAGATTGTGAGGGCATCTCCTGTGCACAGCCCTCTTCAGATCACCCCACAGATTTTCGATTGGATTCAGGTCTGGGCTCTGGATGGGCCATCCCAAACTTTAATCTTCTTCTGGTGAAGCCATTCCTTTGTTGATTTGGATGTATGCTTTGGGTCGTTGTCATGCTGAAAGATGAAGTTCCTCTTCATGTTCAGCTTTCTAGCAGAAGCCTGGAGGTTTTGTGCAGATATTGACTGGTATTTGGAACTGTTCATAATTCCCTCTAGCTTAACTAAGGCCCCAGTTCCAGCTGAAGAAAAACAGCCCTAAAGCATGATGCTGACACCACCATGCTTCACTGTGGGTATGGTGTTCTTTTGGTGATATGCAGTGTTTTTGCACCAAACATATTTTGGAATTATGGCCAAAAAGTTCAACTTTGGTTTCATCAGACCAGAAAACCTTTTGCAACATGCTTTTGGGAGACTTCAAATGTGTTTTTGCTAAATTTAGCTGGGCTTGGATGTTTTTCTTCGTAAGAAAAGGCTTCCGTCTTGCTGTCTACCCCAAAGCCCAAACATATGAAGGAAACGGGAGATTGTTGTCACATGTACTACACTGCCAGTACTTGCCAGATATTCCTACAGCTCCTTTAATGTTGCTGTAGGCCTCTTGGTAGCCTCCCAGACCAGTTTTCTTCTCGTCTTTTAATCAATTTTGGAGGGACATCCAGTTCTTGGTAATATCATTGTTGTGGCATATGTTCTCCACTTGATGATGACTGTCTTAACTGTTCCATGGTATATCTAATGCCTTGGAAATTCTATTGTACCCTTCTCCTGACTGATACCTTTTTGACAATGAGATCCCTCTGATGCTTTGGAAGCTCTCTGCAGACCATGGCTTTTGTGTAGGACGCGACTAAGAAAATGTCAGGAAAGACCTACTAGAACAGCTGAACTTTATTTGGGGCTAATCAGAGGCACTTTAAATTATGGCAGGTGTGTGATGACTAATTTAACATGGTTTTGAATGTGATTGCTTAATTCTGAACACAGCTACATCCCCTTATTTTAGTTTTTTGTTTACTTCCCTCCACCTTAAAGATTTCAGTTTGTTTTTCAATTGAGTTGTGTTGTTTATAGGTCACATTAAAAGGTGGAAAAAGTTCTGAAATGATTAATCTTTGTCTCATTTTTTTACATCACAGAAACCTGACATTTTAACAGGGGTATGTAGACTTGGTATATCCACTATGTGTGTGCGTGTGTATATATAAAATCAAAACTAAGAATCTAAATATAAAAAAAAAAGCAAATGCTTATCTAAACAAATAGTTAATGTATAGACTTAGAGGCCTATCAGAGAGGGAGCAGCCCTATGTACCACACACTAGGCTGGTCGTACAGAAATTGAGAAATTTCTAATATAAACAGACTGAGAAGATAGGAGGAAGGCACCCAATTTACAAGATCCTGTACCATCACACCAGGAGGGTCCTCACTGATCTTCTCCATTCCTGACCAATTACCTGCTTTATCCTATCCAAGATCCTCACTATTGGTTGGTAAAGTATTATTGCTTTTCTATAATTAATATTGCCTAAAGTAATTTAGACTTCAGTATCTGGGGCAACAGACCAAATGAATGGTGGTTTGTTTAAACCTTTTATAGTAAGTTTTTATTCTTACCTGCAGAAAGGATACAAACTACATAACAGAGAATACGTTTTTTTCCTCTTAGTATATTCATTTGGTTTGCATAGAACAGTACTTAGTGGGCATAGTATTGTGTAATCCATATATTGTAGTTAAAACAAATTAAATGTAACAATCAATCTTGCCCTGGGTGTAATTGTGTGAATCTCATCTTATATTATTAATAAAGGATATCCATACAGATTGAATAATTGTGCATTAAGCTAATATGGCAAATGTGTTTGTCAAATAGATTAAATCATGTAAAGAAAATTAGTTGTGAATGCATTTTCGTAAAAAAAAAAAAAAGCTACATTAAATTCATTAGCAAATCCCTTTACAGAGCAGTAAACTTTGTATAGTTACATTGATTTATCTGCATCTCTTATTTGCTGAATAAAGTATTGTTTCTTTTTACATATATTTGTTGTGTGGTTATATCTAATCTACTGCTGATACTCAATATCAGTAAAAGTTATACCTGATGTGCTAAATTTGTTGATTTCATTTATGCTATTAAAATATAAAAATTCAACAATTGTGTCTTATTTGTGCAGTAAGTAGGACTGAGTGTATAGTAAAATACACAATTAAAAGAACTTAGACATTACTAGACTTACTGAACAATTATAGTCATTCCTGTTACCCAGTGGCTATCTTTTGTAAATATTAGCGAATAATATTTATTAACTATTATAGTCTTACACATAATCATGAATAGAAAATAAAGTTAGGAAAAAACAAATCCTACACCCAAAAAGAAGTTCATTGCAGAATTGAGAATCTTACCCCCTCCACACAAAAAATGCTGAAACATGTTAAAGGACCAGTAAATACATAAAATTTGCATAATAAACAAATGCATGATAAAGACAATGCAATATTCACTTAGTCTGACAAATGCAAATATTCTGTGAATTATTGCACATGCTCCAATAGGAGCTGGTGACTCAAACTGTAAATATAAAAAGACTGTGCACAATTTGTTAATGGAAGCAAGTTGGAAATTTCTTAAAAATTGCAAACTATCTGAATCATGAAAGTTTAATTTTGAATTTTTTAATTTCGACACAGCAGAGGGGAAAAAAAAAGATCAAAAAAAACTAAAGCCAAGTAATTGAAAGGCACGCAAACAAAGCGTCCTAAATAGACAACGCAAGCGGGGGGAAAACAAGCGTGCTAAAAAGCCAACACATGCACGTCTGCAGCACACTACAGGAAAAAAGAATGCACGCACACAAAACACAGACACGCACAAAATGTATTTGATAAATTTTGCTCAAAAATACAAAGCGCTATGAATAATAATAAAAAAAAATACCAACGAGCACAAATACAAATATGCGCTTAAAGTGAATGTAAACTCAACAGTGTCACTTATTGTCATATTATCACTCGCAACAATTTAGGTGGACCTTAATTCATCATTTTTTGTGTGTGCTTGCTAATCCCAAATATATACCTTTTTATCATTTTTGGAGCCGAGATTCCTCCACCCACCATTTTGTCCCTCTATTTGGAAATAATTGACAATAGCGATTGCCAATCCGTTTTTTTCCCCCGTGGCGTTCAACACCTTTTTTGCAACGTCATGCGCTTATTCTGCGCATGCGTTAGCTTCTAATACCCAGCTTCAGAAGTGATGCGTGTCTACGAGACGCGCATGCTCTATAAGACCCATTACTCTTGCAGGTACTGTATACCGCTAGTCACGGTGCCCCTGTCCGTACTGTATACCAATAATTGTATTCCCACTGCCTGCACTGTACACCACTGGTCGCGGTGGCCCTGTCAGCGCTGTATGCCACTGCTAACGGTGCCCGTGGGATACATTCATTGAATACTATATTGCGCTTTGAGGTCGGATGTCAACTCATGCGCAGCCTGTCTATCCTATTTTAACGCTTGCGCACATTAAGTATTTAGTTTTTTAAACGCATGCACAGATTAAGTACAAATGTTTTTTTCACGCATACGCAAAGTAAGGGCATCTCGGGGGCGAGCATCAGAGATACGTATAGAGTAGGTGGGACCACTCTATACCTCACTCTCTGCAAAACAAGGAAGTGCCTTATGGGAGGAGTTGTGGCTCAAAACGGAGCGAAGTTAGTATATAAAATATATAAAAAAAAATTATTTTTTTTATTTATTTTTTTAAAGTTGACGGTTTGAATCACCATGTATAATAGAAGTATTAGGAGCCTTGAGTAGTTTGAAAATTGACATTCACTTTAAGAAATCTGATACTTGCTAAAAATATATTATGTAGAAGTCAACAAAATATTCAGAAAAGACCCTTTTTTTTTATATAAATACACGCACAAGAACTAGCCGACAGGCTCTATTCAAAATCATTTGCAGAAACATATGCAGAGTCTTAACCTTGTGCCAAGGGAACCCGCGTTCCTCGCACCAAGACAGATAAGCTTTCCACACCTTTTGGTAAATACGTCTAACTGGTTTACGTGCATGAATCCGTATAAATCACCAGCCTTAGAGAATCTAGATTTTGATAGTGCAGATCCTGAGGAAACAGACGAGGAGGGGCAGACGACATTCTCATGAGGTCTGCATACCAAGTCCTGTGTGGCCATGCAGGAGCTTATTGAATCACTGAAATGCTCTACTGTTTGATTCTAGCGGGAGTATAACAATTGGATGGAAAACATACACTAGATTGAAATGCCAAGGAACTGCTAAGACATCCACCAACTCCGTCTGAGGATCTCTCGATCTGCAGGAAAAAACTCCTGGTTCAGAGACTATTCCCTAAAGTGAAGAGTTTACCTGATCAGAAAATCTGCTTCCCACTTCTCTACACCTGGAATGTGGATGGCTTATATTTGGCATTGGTATGTCTCTGGCCATTGAAAAATACGAGAAACTTCCAGCATTGCCAGAGCTGTGAGCTCAGCCCTGGTGGTTGATATAGACCACGGTAGTGATGTTGTCCAATTGAAATATAACAAAATGAACGTAACTGGGGCCATGACAGAAGAGCATTGAAGATGGCCCTCAGCTCCAGATCGTTGATCAGGAGAATAATTTCCACTGGTCGCCAGGTTCCATGAGCTCTGAGAACTTCACACGGCGCCCAAGCCTGTCAAACTTGCGTCTTATTTTCCAGAATGGATGCAGGAAGCACAGGTCTTTAAAAAATGGGTTCCTGAGAGAGCCACCAGGAAAGACTCTCGTCTCCAGATATTACCTGAGATAGGTCTAAATGATTTCTATTCTACTGCCTTAATTGTAGAGGTCTTAGATGAAAGCGAGCAAAAGGAATAGTGTCCTAAGTCACAACCATAAGACCTACCACTTCCATGCATTGAGCCACCAAAGGCTGAAGAGTGGATAGAAGTAGACAACAGGCAGCTTGAAGCTTCTCCATGCATTGGTCTGTGAAATAAATATGCATGCTGATAGAATATATGATGAGGAAGTTCACTCATGTTGGGGGTGAGAACTTTTTTCCAGGTTTAATTTCCAGCCATGTGTCCAAAGATACTAGAGTAACTTCGATGTATGAAAAGTCGCTAAATGTAAAGATGTGTCCAAATAAGGCGCCACAGCAATCCACTGTACTCTGACTACAGCAAGGAGGGCCACAAGAACCTTTGTAAAGAACCTGGGAGCTGTAGCTAAACCAAATGGAAGAGCTATGAACTGGTAATGCTTGTCCAGGAAAGCAAAACCGTAGATACTGGTAATGAGCTTGGTGAATTGGAATGTGAAAGTATGCGTCCTCCAGAACTAATGTGGTTATTAATTGACCCTCCTGTACATGAGGAAGAAAGGACCTGAGTTTCCATTTTACTGAATAGGTTTGAAAAGAACCCTCTTCCCCTCTCTGCAAGAGGCACAGGGACAACTCCCATAGATATCAGATCTTCTACACAGCATAGGAAGGCTGTTCTGTTTTACGGCTTCCCAGATATCTATGATTAGCGGAACCTACCTTTTGGAGAGCTAGTTCGGAAACCTATTAGATATCAGATGTGATGCCCAGAATCCAAGGATCCTGAATGGACTAAGCTCATAACTCAAACTTCCTGAAACAGAAATAACCTGCCACCTACAAGACCTGAGCCCAGGTCAGGGTCCAACCCTTCATGCCGACTTGCTGTCTGGGATTGATTTCTTGGGCTGTTTGGAAAACAAACCCAGTGTGGAACAAGAACAGATAATCCTGGGTGTTTCAGACTTGGTTGTTGAAGTGCTCCTCTGTGTCTTGTTCAGATGAACATAGCAAAAACATCCCATAGGAAGTCCCTTAGTTTTAGATTTCTTATCCTGGGGTAGGAAGGCACCCTTTACGCCAGTGATATAAATTATGGTATCTAGGCCTGGGTCAATTAAGGATTTTCCCTTAAAGGCCAAAGATAGTAAGCTATATTTAGAAACCAGGTCAGCTGAAATTAATAATTGAGTAACAAATGAAGGAATTGGCTGTTTTATTTTTTTTATTACCTGAAAAAGCGCCAAAATAGTGTGCGCCACGAGCCTTTGTGCTCATCTCAAAACCAATGCACAGTGATGATGCTCTCTGACAGCACGTGTGAAGGATACTCCATAGCAGGAGATATGTGTTAGAATAGCGGTCAGCTAGGCCTAGCATTCAGATGGAAGCAGCGTGTACCGGGTCCAGATGGCAAGTCCAGTCGGAAGACCCGACGCCACCTCTGTAGCGTCAGACACCCTTACATTGTATGCAATAAAAAAAAAATCTGAGGTGCCGTAAGATGTCCAACCTGCCCCCTTAATAAAATCTTATAGGGTACATGAGTAATACCCTTTGTGTGTCTGGGGTATTAAATTAGCCTGCTGGATGTCTGTCCACTGTCCCCAACTCGTTAGGCAACAAGCCATTAGAGGGATAAAAGTTATAATCAGGACTTACAAAGTTTTACTCTGTCATCCTGTGGGAGTCCTGTAACACAAATAGAAGAATCAGTGTAACACGGTTTGCAAGAAATAAAGACCTTTCAAACATCAAAATAAATCTTATAAAGTTCTGAATAAAGGATATGTCTGTGTCCTCTGGATGAGTTTTTCAGCTTGTTAGCATTCCTCAGTGAGATCCCATAAAAAAGGAAACAGAAAATTGCAACATAGTGTGAATCTGTAATGGCACTTTGAGGAAGTAGTTGTTTTTTAACAAATGACTACTCACATTTGTTGGAGCTTTCCACTAAGCTCAAGGATATGCGCACTCCCACTTTATACTGATGGGAAAACAGTACACTAGGCAAAACTTGGATACAAATTTATTTTAAAATATATAAAAGCGTCACATAAGCCTTGATAACACCACAATGTAAGGGTACAAAAGCAGATATGCTGTAATAAATGCTTCAAATCGCCAAACTTGCAAAGAGGTAAATGGATCAGCAGGAGTGTGACCGCCGAAACCAAAACCTCTTTAGTAGCAAGACAGTAGCGCTAAGCCCCCAGGTGTCCTGGCTAGTGTAGAGACGTGATAAAACTCAATATAGAACAGTTCAGTTCCGACGTACGTTTCGCAGGTATGCTTTGTCAAGGATTCCTTGACAAAGCATACCTGCGAAACGTACGTCGGAACTGAACTGTTCTATATTGAGTTTTATCACGTCTCTACACTAGCCAGGACACCTGGGGGCTTAGCGCTACTGTCTTGCTACTAAAGAGGTTTTGGTTTCGGCGGTCACACTCCTGCTGATCCATTTACCTCTTTGCAAGTTTGGCGATTTGAAGCATTTATTACAGCATATCTGCTTTTGTACCCTTACATTGTGGTGTTATCAAGGCTTATGTGACGCTTTTATATATTTTAAAATAAATTTGTATCTAAGTTTTGCCTAGTGTACTGTTTTCCCATCAGTATAAAGTGGGAGTGCGCATATCCTTGAGCTTAGTGGAAAGCTCCAACAAATGTGAGTAGTCATTTGTTACAAAACAACTACTTCCTCAAAGTGCCATTACAGATTCACACTATGTTGCAATTTTCTGTTTCCTTTTTTATGGGATCTCACTGAGGAATGCTAACAAGCTGAAAAACTCATCCAGAGGACACAGACATATCCTTTATTCAGAACTTTATTTGGTTTTCCTTTTATGATTTTTGTTATCACATTTATTTCACATTTTTTTTTCTTTGTGATATTTGGTATATTTATTGTAATCAAAATAAATCTTCCTTGTCATAGGTTTATAGGCCTGAATCAGTCTCAAAAAATCAAAAAATACCTCTGTCCTAAAACTAACCATTCAATCTCCAATCCATCAAGTTAAGAGATTTGATGAAAACTTACTTTGTGCCACAACCTTTTGTCTCGTCTGAGGCCACCGAGGACAAATTGACGACATCTGCACCAGATCCACAAGGCCAACCTGGAGCAATCAGAATTACTGATGACACTTCCTTGCTTGATTCTGGCGATCACCTTTGGTAAAAGAGGTGAAGAGGTAAGCTAGACAAAACCACCAAGAAGCAACTAGGAGAAGCAAATTATTTCTGGAAGACCCCATAGATACACAATCTGACTGAACGTCCAGATGAAGAGTCCATTCCCCCAGATGAAGAGACTGGCGACTGAGAAAGTCTGCTTCGCAATTACTCACCCATTGAATATGCACTGCAGAAATTGTACAAAAGTTACTTTCTGCCCAAGTCGAAATCCAGGACACCACCCCCATCGCCAGTGAACTTTGATTTCCCCCTTGGTAATTTAAGTAAGCCACCACATCACCTCCATGCAAAGAGCTATAGAGGGATAAGGAAGTGACCGAATAGAACAAGCTCAGTAACTTCAGCCTTCTTTGATCAGTCAAGAAAAGTCTCATGGAGACACTATTGAAAAATCTAGGAAAGTTACCCTGGACTGAGGAGAAAGAACTCTGGAAAATTGTCAGTATGAGATACTGTTATATGTAAAGATGGAGCCTGCACCAAGATATTGTTCAGCTTAGAAACCCCTGAATTACCCTTATTACAGATCAGAACATTTCCAGTACTTTTGTAAAAAATTCTAGTAGTAATAGCCAGACCAAAATGGAAGAACCACAAACTGAAAGTGCTTATCCAGGAATGCAAATCTTAGAAACTGATGGCGATCCTTGTGTATAAGGATATGAAGATAAGCATCCTTCAAATCTTTTGTAGACAAACTGCCATTGCTGAACAAGAAGAAAGGTATAGTCCAAACTGTCTAAATCTTGAAAGAAGGAACCCTCAGAAACTTGTTTCAAGTCTTTAAATTTATAACTGGTCTGTAAGCTCCCTCCTTCTTGGAAACAATAAAGAGCTTTGACTACTATTTTGAAAGACTCTAAATCTAAACACTGACTGAAAGAAGGCTCCTGCCTTTACAGGATACTTCTGAACATGAAACAGAAAAAATAAGCCCGTAAGAAGCCTAAATCAGGTGAAATGTATGTTAGCAAATTTCTTCTATGGAGTACCGTTGCATACTAGCACTATTGATGTTAACACCAGCAATTGACAATAACACCAGCAATTGAAATAAGCATGGCATTGCTTGACTGCCGATTACATGCTGAGACCTTTTCACTGATTGCCAACTGCTAAACTTCTCTAGTGTCAGATGCAGGAGTAAACGCAAGGCAAGACTTCCCAACATCTCCACAGCTAGGATTGAAGGACCTCGGCAGCATATTGATATCAGTGCCCTCCCACAGAGCATCATCACTGGAGGTAAACGGAGCAGTGCGGTTTTGAGTTTGCAACATTCACAGACCTTGTGAAATCAGCTTATATCACCACGGTGGATGACAGTACAACTAGGAGTGGAGGCTGGACAAAAACTGCTTTCTTTCATGTAATTGGCAAGAGTCCATGAGCTAGTGACGTATGGGATATACAATCCTACCAGGAGGGACAAAGTTTCCCAAACCTCAAAATGCCTATAAATACACCCCTTACCACACCCACAATTCAGTTTTACAAACTTTGCCTCCTATGGAGGTGGTGAAGTAAAGTTTGTGCTAAAATTTCTACGTTGACATGCGATTCTTAGCATTTTGAAGCCCGATTCCTCTCAGAGTACAGCGAATGTAAGAGGGATGGTGAAGGGAGTATCACCTATTGAATGCAATGATTTCCCTAACGGGGGTCTATTTCATAGGTTCTCTGTTACCGGTCGTAGAGATTCATCTCCTACCTCCCTTTTCAGATCGACGATATACTCTCATATACCATTACCTATACTGATAACTGTTTCAGTACTGGTTTGGCTATCTGCTACATGTGGATGGGTGTCTTTCGGTAAGTATGTTTTTTTATTACTTAAGACACCCCAGCTATTGTTTGGCACTTTATACATTTATATAAAGTTCTAAATATATGTATTGTACTTACATGAACCCGACTCATGGCAAATATATTTCCTTGTGCAGACTGTCAGTTTCATATTTAGGGAAAATAAACATTAAGAAAAAAATTTCTTACCTGGGGTTTAGTCTTTTTTTCAAATTGACTAAATTTTTTCTTGCAAATTGCGGGCGGTATTAGGCCTGCGGGTGCGCCAAATGCTAGACTTTATTGCGTCATTTTTGGCGCGATAATTTTTTGGCGCGAAAAGTACGTCCGTTGACGCAACTTGGTCATTTCCGGCGTCTTAATTGATGCCGAAGCCTTACACACAGTTGCGTTGTTAGTGACGCGAGTGTGTCATTCCGGATATTGTTGGCGCCTAAAAATTTTCAGTTACGTTGTGCGTCATACTTGGCACCAAATTTTTCATTAATTTAATACCCCATTGCCGTTTGCCTCTTGCCTTTTTCTAGGTCAGAGGGCTATGCTATTTGCATTTTTTTCCCATTCCTGAAACTGTCATAAGGAAATTGATAATTTTGCTTTATATGTTTTTTCTTTTACATTTTGCAAGATGTCTCAATCTGATCCTGCCTCAGAAGCATCTGTTGGAACTTAGCTTTGGTAGAACCGATGTCAGGCAGCAAAGTGCATTTGTTGTAAGATTGTGGAAATTTTATCTCCGAATGTCATTTGTAATAGTTGTCATGATAAACTTTTACATGCAGATAATGTGTCCATCAGTAATAGTACATTGCCAGTTGCAGTTCCTTCAACTTCTAATGTAAATATGCTATACCTATGAATTTTAAAGAATTTGTTACCGATTCTATTCAGAAGGCTTTGTCTGCATTTCCACCTTCTAGTAAACGTAAAAAGGTCTTTTAAAACTTCTCACTCAGTTGATGAAATTTCAAATGACCGACAACACAATGATTTATCCTCCTGATGAGGATCTGATAAAGAAGATCCTTCCTCAGATATTGACACTGACAAACCTACTTATTTATTTAAAATGGAGTATATGCAATCTTTATTAAAAGAAATGTTAATTACTTTGGATATTGAGGAAACCAGTCCTCTTGACGTTAAGTCTAGTAAACGTTTAAATGCTGTTTTTTTCCTATTTTTTCCTATTCCTGATGCTATTTCTGATATGATTTCTAAGGAATGGAATAAGCCAGGTACTTTTTTATTCCTTCTTCAAGGTTTAAAAAATTGTATCCTTTACCAGCAATTTTTTATAGAGTTTTGGGGAAAAGTCCCCAAAAGTTGATGCGTCTATTTCTACTCTTGCTAAACGTACCACTATCCCTATGGAAGAAAGTACTTCCTTTAAGGATCCTTTAGATAGGAAGCTTGAATCTTATCTAAGGAAGGCCTATTTATATTCAGGTCATCTGCTCAGACCTGCAATTTCTTTGGCTGATGTTGCGGCTGCATCAACTTTTTGGTTGGAAAATTTAGCGCAACAATTGTATTCTGACATATCTAGCATTGTTTGCTTACTGCAACATGCGAATCATTTTATTTGTGATGCCATTTTTGATATTATCAAAATTGACGTTAGATCCATGTCTTTAGCTATTTTAGCTAGAAGAGCTTTGTGGCTTAAATCTTGGAATGCTGATATGACATCTAAGTCTAGATTACTATCTCTTTCTTTCCAAGGTAATAATTTATTTGGTTCTCAGTTGGATTCTATTTCAACTATTACTGGGGGAAAGAGTTTTTCTGCCTCAGGATAAAAAAAAACTAAGGGTAAATCTAAGGCTTCTAACTGTTTTCGTTCCTTTCGTCAAAATAAGGAACAAAAATCTAATCCTTTCCCCAAGGAATCTGCTTCCAATTGGAAGCCTTCATCAAATTGGAATAAATCCAAGCCATTTAAGAAACCAAAGTCCGACCCTAAGTCCGCATGAAGGTGCGGCCCTCATTCCAGCTCAGCTAGTAGGGGGCAGATTAAGGTTTTTCAAAGATGTTTGGATAAATTATGTCCAAAATCAATGGATTCAGAGCATTGTCTCTCAAGGGTATCAAATAGGATTCAGAGTAAGACCTCCTGTGAAAAGATTTTTTTTCTAACTCATCCCAGCAAATCCAGTAAAAGCTTTCCTGAAGTGTGTTTCAGACCTGGAGTGATCAGGGGGAATCATGCCGGTTCCTTTTCAGGAACAAGGTCTGGGGTTTTATCCAAATCTATTCATTGTCCCAAAGAAGTAAAATTCATTCAGACCAGTTCTGGATCTGAAAATGTTGAATCGTTATTTAAGAGTACCAACTTTCAAGATGGTGACTAAGGACTATTCTGCCTTTTGTTCAGCAAGGACATTATATCTCCACAATAGACTTGCAGGATGCATACTTTCATATTCCGATTCATCCAGAACATTATCAGGTCCTGAGATTCTCTTTTCTAGACAAGCATTACCAATTTGTTGCTCTTCCATTTGGCCTAGCAACAGCTACAAGAATCTTTTCAAAGGTTCTAGGTGCCCTACTCTCTGTAATCAGAGAACAGGGTATTGCAGTGTTTCCTTATTTGGACGATATCTTGGTACTAGCTCAGTCTTTACGTTCTGCAGAATCTCACACGAATCAACTAGTGTTTCTTCGAAAACATGGTTGGAGGATCAATTTACCAAAACGTTTCTCGAGGTTTTAGGTTTCCAGATAGAGACAGAGTCATGGACACTGAATTTAACAGACAAGAGACGTTTGAAATTGGTTGCAGCCTGTCAGCACCTTCAGTCTCAGTCATTCCCTTCCGTGGCTATGTGCATGGAAGTTTTAGGCCTCATGAAAGAAGCATCGGAAGCGATTCCTTTTGCTCGTTTTCACATGAGATCTCTCCAGCTTTGTATGCTGAATCAATGGTGCAGGGATTATATAAAGATATCACAGTTAATATCATTAAATCCCAATGTTCTATGCTCTCTGACGTGGTGGTTAAACCACCAGCGCTTAGTTCAAGGGGCTTCTTTTGTTCGGCCAACCTGGACTGTGATAACTACAGATGCAAGTCATTCAGGTTGGGGAGCTGTCTGGGGATCTCTGACAGCACAAGGGGTTTGGAAATCTCAAGAGGCGAGATTACCAATAAATATTTTAGAACTCCATGCAATTCTCAGAGCTCTTCAGTTTTGGCCTCTGTTGAAGAGAGAACCGCTCATTTGTTTTCAGACAGACAATATCACAACTGTGGCATATGTCAATCATCAGGGTGGGACTCACAGTTCCCAAGCTATGAAAGAAGTATCTTAGATACTTGCTTGGGCGGAATCCAGCTCCTGTCTAATCTCTGCGGTGCATATACCAGGTGTAGACAATTGGGAGGCGGATTATCTCAGCCGTCAGACTTTACATCCGGGGGAGTGGTCTCTCCATCCAGATGTGTTTTCTCAGATTTTTCAGATGTGGGGTCTTCCAGAGATAGATCTCATGGCCTCTCATCTAAACAAGAAACTTCCCAGATACCTGTCCAGGTATGTTCAGGCGGAAGCAGTGGATGCGCCGACAATTTCATGGTGTTATCAACCTGCTTACATTTTCCCGCCTCTAGTTCTTCTTCCAAGAGTGATCTCCAAAATCATCATTGAACAATTGTTTGTGTTGCTGGTGGCTCCAGCATGGCCACACAGGTTTTGGTATGCAGATCTTGTTCGGATATCCAGTTGCCAACCATGGCCACTTCCGTTAAGGCCGGACCTACTGTCTCAAGGTCCATTTTTCCATCAGGATCTCAAATCATTAAATTTGAAGGTATGGAAATTGAACGCTTAGTGCTATGTCAGAGGTTTCTCTGACTTCGTGATTAATACTATGTTACAAGCTTGTAAATCTGTCTCTAGAAATATTTATTATCGAGTTTGGAAAACTTACATTTCATGGTGTTCTTCTCAAATTCTCTTGGCATTCCTTTAGAACTCCTAGAATTTTACAGTTTCTTCAGGATGGTTTGGATAATGTTTTATCTGCAAATTCCTTGAAGGGACAAATCTCTGCTCTGTTTTATTTCACAGAAAGATTGCTAAACTTCCTGATATTCACTGTTTTGTACAGGCTTTAGTTCGTATCAAGCCTGTCATTAAATCAATTTCTCCTCCTTGGAGTCTTAATTTGGTTCTGAAGGCGTTACAGGCTCCTCCATTTGAGCCTATGCATTCTTTGGACATTAAACTACTACTTTCTTGGAAAGTGTTGTTCCTTTTGGCTATCTCTTCTGCTCTTTCTTGTGAATCTCCTTTTCTGATATTTCATCATGATAAGGCGGTTTTGCGGACTTCATTTCAATTTTTACCTAAGGTTGTGAATTCTAACAACATTTATAGAGAAATTGTTGTCCCTGTCTTGTGTCCTAATCCTAAGAATTCTTTGGAAAGATCCTTACATTCTTTGGATGTGGTAAGAGCTTTGAAATATGTTGAAGCTACTAAAGATTTTAGGAAGACTTCTAATCTATTTGTTATATTTTCTGGTCCTAGGAAAGGTCAGAAAGCTTCTGCTTTTACCTTGGCTTCTTGGTTAAAGCTTTTGATTCATTAAGCTTATTTGGAGTCGGGTAAGACCCCGCCTCAGAGAATTACAGCTCATTCTACTAGATCAGTTTCCACTTTGTGGGCTTTTAAGAATGAATTTAAGAAATTAAACTTATAATTTGGGTTGTGAATTATTTTTTCAGCGGAAAATGGCTGTTTATTTTATCCCTCTCTCTCTAGTGACTCTTGCGTGGAGTTCCACATCTTGGGTATTGATATCCCATACATCACTAGCTCATGGACCCTTGCCAATTACATGAAAGAAAACAATTTATGTAAGAATTTACCTGATAAATTCATTTCTTTCATATTGGCAAGAGTCCATGAGGCCCACCCTTTTTATGGTGGTTATGATTTTTTGTATAAAGCACAATTCTTTGCAAATTCCTTTGTTGATGCTTTTTACTCCTTTCTTTATCACCCCACTTCTTGGCTATTCGTTAAACTGAATTGTGGGTGTGGTGAGGGGTGTATTTATAGGCTTTGAGGTTTGGGAAATTTTGCCCCTCCTGGTAGGATTGTATATCCCATACGTCACTAACTCATGGACTCTTGCCAATATGAAAGAAAATAAAAAGTAAATTCATACATAAATTATGTTTTCTACAGCTGGGACTTTTAAAGAGTTTAGTGGAAGCTAAAGTGATCTCAGAGACCGCTGTATCTATAATGCTGCTATCTGGTCTCCTGCGTCTTAAATTAACATTATTAGTATATTACCCATTGTGAATAAGATTATGGTTAATGGCAAGAGTGGCGTTAGTAAGCCTTGATTCAAAAAAATAAACTTCAGCACCGGTATTTTATACCTTTTGTCAAACCTTTGTCTTGAGCGAGGAGACAAACAGAATACAGAAGAAACCTTCCCCTGGGAGGCCTTCATTTGAAACCAATTCTGTATCCCTGGGAAGCTATATTTAGAACCAATGGATTTTGAACAGATTGAAACCAAACCCCCTGAAAAAGGCATAATCAGCCCCCTACCATAAATTGTGGTTCAGAGGGGGTGTACCGTCATGCAAGGGTGTGTAAATTAGGGGGGAAAAACAGAAGAAAAAAAAAACTACTTGTCCAAGGGACTAAAGTAACTCAATCAACTTGTCCTTACACATTCTCTCTCTCCATGTATCTTAAAGGGACACTGAACCCACATTTTTTCTCTCATGATTCAGATACAGCATGCAATTTTAAGCAACTTTCTAATTTACTCCTATTAATTTGTCTTTGTTCTCTTGGTATCTTTATTTGAAAAATAAGGCATCTAAGCTAAAGAGCCAGCCAATTTTTGGTTCAGAGCAATTGACAGCACTTTATTAGTGGGCGGAATTTATCCACCAATCAGCAACAACCAAGGTTGTTCACCAAAAAGGGGACGGCGTCTAGACTTACATTCTTGCTTTTCAAATAAAATCAAGAGAATTAAGAAAATTTAATAGGAGTAAGTTAGAAAGTTGCTTAAAATTGCATGCTCTGATTTGAGAAAGAAAAAATATTGGGTTCAGTGTCCCTTTAAGGCTTGCACAGAGAGAAGAAAGCATGACAGTTGGTGAGACGTGGTATAGTGGTGGGGTAAGCAGTGTTACTGGTGAGCTGCTCATAATGCCCTGAGCTGCTGTAGTATAGCTGTATTTACATTCAGAAATTGTTGGAGCTACAGCTGCAGATCCCAAACATGATTTATGGTAATTTGACATAAAATATATATGATATATAAAGAAATAATCACAATGGTAATTGTTAGCTCTGAGCCCAATAGATGAAGGTATGAATGTAAGCTGCCGATTAGGTGCGATACTTAAAAAGGGTTGTGCAATCACACTAATTGTACCCCAGGCAAGAGTAATTATCAGATCACAAGCAGTACAATGCTGGGGTGGACACTAAATCAGGTGAAGTTTTATAGATGAATTGCCTGGTCTCTAAATCTTGGTCTCTCTCTATATGTATCTATATGTATCTATATATAGCAGAATGAGAAGAGAAAAACTACAACTTATGGTGTAGCATTTTCAAGTAACTGCCTTCAAAGTAGGTGAAATAAAAACTTGCTCACCTATTTCAACCTCAATGACAGGCTAGTTGCTAGGAAAACAAAGTAATGAACAGAAGTAGGAGTGGAGAATCTGACATACCCTCTCACAAAATCCTTCTGCACTCAGGAAGGATTCCCACCCCATGGACTCTACAAGGGAATTTGCAATTAGCTACCAGCACGCAAAATCCAAACCGGACATACTGAAGAACATTTTGGATTCCTTCTAGTTATAGGAGTGTTCTGAAGTTACAACTAATCCTATACTATAAAAGGGGGGATAGAGAGAGCAGAAAAGAGGGGGGATAGAGAGAGAGCAGAAAAGAGGGGGGATAGAGAGAGAGCAAGGAGTGGAACCGCTGTACTGCAAAAATTGGCCCGTGTACACGGGCTTTAGGACTAGTTTATAATAAAATGTAAAAAAAACAAAAAAACACATAAGTGGATTGGCCTTGCATCTCTAAAAAAGGAAGTAACCTACCATACCACAAGAGGTGGAGGCAAAGGATACAGACTGAGATACCTACATCTTTAGCACATATAGGGAAATTATTCCCCTTCAGGCGCAACATTTGGTTGAAACAGGTGAGCAAGTTTTTTATTTTGCCTACTATGAAGGCGGCAGTTACGTTAAAATACTACACCATAAGTTTTTTTCCTCTTCTTTCTCATGCCTTGGCGCACTGTGAATTGCTCTTTTTTTCTTTCATTGTCTCCACAGGTGGTAGTGGTCACTTGAAACAGCAGCCAAAGCTTAAATAATAATCCAGGAGAGACTTTCTTTGCATAATACAAATTGCAATATTAAGCACAGCGCATGAGAGAATTACTAGTTTTCTAAGTTTTCATGACCATCCATATTTTATTTTTTGGTCTCTTTATTAAGATACAAACAGGAAATATGTACATACACACAAAATAAACAGAACACAATGGCTTCTTCAGGCAAGTGTCAGTATTCAGTGTGACCTCCCTTGGCACTAAGCACATCTTGAACTCTTTTGGGGAGTTTGTCCTGAAGTAATCTTCTGGTATATTATACCTGGCTTCTTTCAGCACTTGCCAGAGTAGTTCTTTAGACTTCGGTTGACATTTCTTTCTCTGATCCCATACTGCCTCTATAATAATTATGTCTGGACATTCCATGACTGTCTGTTTTAACAGCTGTTTCTCTCCCAATTATGATTTCACTGCATTAGCAGTGTGCTTGGGATCGTTATAATGCTGAAAAATAAAGACCATTCATGACCAAGCTTCTTCGTACTGTATTAGAGTCAACTTGGCATCACGATTTAGCTGCCAGATGCAGAGTCAGGTCCTTGCTAGACTTCTTCCGGTCTCTCAAAGAAGAAATCCGTAGGAAAATTCTAATCAGATATTGAAAGTTTTCTTGGCGTTAGAGTCCCTTTTTTGTCTTTGACCTCTCCTGATTCTTCAAATTTCTTTATAACAGATAGAACAACACATCTTGAGTATCTAGGTCGCTTGCCGTTTTTCCTTTGAGAGTGGCCTTGCTGACGCAAAAGTATGATTTTATGTCTGTCAAATTCTGTGATCTTTGGAAGCTTGCTAATGAGACCAATTTTCAACAACATCATTCCATTCAAAATGCCAAACGAATTAAACTCCTACCAAATGTGTATGTAATGCCCAACCATGTCTTGCATAAACCTGGTGTAATGGACCTTTTTCCAAGCAGTTATTTTGACATGACATAGGACAAATACAGGTGTTTGCAATTACATTAATTAGGGTTCCATTCAAGTTCACGAGAGCCAGGTACCTGCTATTGCTCAAGTGCGAGTCACACTAAATACTACTTTAGCATATAGAAGCAGTATTTTCTGTTTTTTAACACTGTATAAAAATATCCTGTATTTTCTGGTTGTATTCTAATAAAGAGAAATTGTATATGGTCATTATACCATTGCAAAAACTACAAATCTAATGGTGGCCTAAGACTTTTGCACGCTCCCTATAACCAACACTCCCTGCAGGATACTGCAGCAATGCTGGAGCACATTTCTGGACGACAATCCTAGTATGTAGTTTGGGGTGCAGAGATGAGATAATAGGTGATAAGACAGGGCTGTCTGCTTGCCTAACGGGCTATAAAAAAAAAAAAAAAAAAAACTGCCTGGCAACCAAAACTTCAAAGTCCAATTCTTTAGGCGATACAATTCACACATACCTAAGTAGAGGATTTAGACTTGTTACAATTTGATTTTTGGCTTTCAGGAAAATCTGGAGTCCTGCTCCTGAGTGGAAGAGGAGAATTTTTGGTTCCTGGATTGACGAGAGAGACTAAAACTGTTAAAAGTCCTGATCTTAACCTTCAACTTCTTGTTCTGAAGGAGAAAAGCATCCAGACCAGGTACAAACAAAATTTTTCCCTGAAAAAGAAGGGACAAAAAGTCTAAAGTTTGAAATCATGGTCAACCGGCATGGTTTATATCACAAGACTCCTGGTCAAGATTGTTTACATCATTTTTTGCATCAATCTTAACAGCGTCACAATTGAAAGCACATTAGCTGACCTTAGAAGTCTTAATTGATTCTGAAACTTCACCAGCAGATTCATATGAAACTGCTCAGATAGGCTTTCACAATTAAAAATAGAGGTTCCAGCCACACAAGCAATGCTAATTGCTGGCCTAAAAAGGAAACCCATTTGCTGAAAAGCCTTCCCTATGGAAAGGCTAAACTTCCTAGCCATATGGTCTTTAAAAGTAGTACTAACCTCAAGAAGAAAAAACAGAATTTATGTTTACCTGATAAATTACTTTCTCCAACGGTGTGTCCGGTCCACGGCGTCATCCTTACTTGTGGGATATTCTCTTCCCCAACAGGAAATGGCAAAGAGCCCAGCAAAGCTGGTCACATGATCCCTCCCAGGCTCCGCCTACCCCAGTCATTCGACCGACGTTAAGGAGGAATATTTGCATAGGAGAAACCATATGGTACCGTGGTGACTGTAGTTAAAGAAAATAAATTATCAGACCTGATTAAAAAAACCAGGGCGGGCCGTGGACCGGACACACCGTTGGAGAAAGTAATTTATCAGGTAAACATAAATTCTGTTTTCTCCAACATAGGTGTGTCCGGTCCACGGCGTCATCCTTACTTGTGGGAACCAATACCAAAGCTTTAGGACACGGATGAAGGGAGGGAGCAAATCAGGTCACCTAAATGGAAGGCACCACGGCTTGCAAAACCTTTCTCCCAAAAATAGCCTCAGAAGAAGCAAAAGTATCAAACTTGTAAAATTTGGTAAAAGTGTGCAGTGAAGACCAAGTCGCTGCCCTACATATCTGATCAACAGAAGCCTCGTTCTTGAAGGCCCATGTGGAAGCCACAGCCCTAGTGGAATGAGCTGTGATTCTTTCGGGAGGCTGCCGTCCGGCAGTCTCGTAAGCCAATCTGATGATGCTTTTAATCCAAAAAGAGAGAGGTAGAAGTTGCTTTTTGACCTCTCCTTTTACCGGAATAAACAACAAACAAGGAAGATGTTTGTCTAAAATCCTTTGTAGCATCTAAATAGAATTTTAGAGCGCGAACAACATCCAAATTGTGCAACAAACGTTCCTTCTTTGAAACTGGTTTCGGACACAGAGAAGGTACGATAATCTCCTGGTTAATGTTTTTGTTAGAAACAACTCTTGGAAGAAAACCAGGTTTAGTACGTAAAACCACCTTATCTGCATGGAACACCAGATAAGGAGGAGAACACTGCAGAGCAGATAATTCTGAAACTCTTCTAGCAGAAGAAATTGCAACTAAAAACAAAACTTTCCAAGATAATAACTTAATATCAACGGAATGTAAGGGTTCAAACGGAACCCCCTGAAGAACTGAAAGAACTAAGTTGAGACTCCAAGGAGGAGTCAAAGGTTTGTAAACAGGCTTAATTCTAACCAGAGCCTGAACAAAGGCTTGAACATCTGGCACAGCTGCCAGCTTTTTGTGAAGTAACACAGACAAGGCAGAAATCTGTCCCTTCAGGGAACTAGCAGATAATCCTTTTTCCAATCCTTCTTGAAGGAAGGATAGAATCTTAGGAATCTTAACCTTGTCCCAAGGGAATCCTTTAGATTCACACCAACAGATATATTTTTTCCAAATTTTGTGGTAAATCTTTCTAGTTACAGGCTTTCTGGCCTGAACAAGAGTATCGATAACAGAATCTGAGAACCCTCGCTTCGATAAAATCAAGCGTTCAATCTCCAAACAGTCAGCTGGAGTGAAACCAGATTCGGATGTTCGAACGGACCCTGAACAAGAAGGTCTCGTCTCAAAGGTAGCTTCCAAGGTGGAGCCGATGACATATTCACCAGATCTGCATACCAAGTCCTGCGTGGCCACGCAGGAGCTATCAAGATCACCGACGCCCTCTCCTGATTGATCCTGGCTACCAGCCTGGGGATGAGAGGAAACGGCGGGAACACATAAGCTAGTTTGAAGGTCCAAGGTGCTACTAGTGCATCCACTAGAGCCGCCTTGGGATCCCTGGATCTGGACCCGTAGTAAGGAACTTTGGAGTTCTGACGAGAGGCCATCAGATCCATGTCTGGAATGCCCCACAGCTGAGTGACTTGGGCAAAGATTTCCGGATGGAGTTCCCACTCCCCCGGATGCAATGTCTGACGACTCAGAAAATCCGCTTCCCAATTTTCCACTCCTGGGATGTGGATAGCAGACAGGTGGCAGGAGTGAGACTCCGCCCATAGAATGATTTTGGTCACTTCTTCCATCGCTAGGGAACTCCTTGTTCCCCCCTGATGGTTGATGTACGCAACAGTTGTCATGTTGTCTGATTGAAACCGTATGAACTTGGACCTCGCTAGCTGAGGCCAAGCCTTGAGAGCATTGAATATCGCTCTCAGTTCCAGAATATTTATCGGTAGAAGAGATTCTTCCCGAGACCAAAGACCCTGAGCTTTCAGGGATCCCCAGACCGCGCCCCAGCCCATCAGACTGGCGTCGGTCGTGACGATGACCCACTCCGGTCTGTGGAATGTCATCCCTTGTGACAGGTTGTCCAGGGACAGCCACCAACGGAGTGAGTCTCTGGTCCTCTGATTTACTTGTATCTTCGGAGACAAGTCTGTATAGTCCCCATTCCACTGACTGAGCATGCACAGTTGTAATGGTCTTAGACGAATGCGCGCAAAAGGAACTATGTCCATTGCCGCTACCATCAAACCGATCACTTCCATGCACTGCGCTATGGAAGGAAGAGGAACGGAATGAAGTATCCGACAAGAGTCTAGAAGTTTTGTTTTTCTGGCCTCTGTCAGAAAAATCCTCATTTCTAAGGAGTCTATTATTGTTCCCAAGAAGGGAACCCTTGTTGACGGAGATAGAGAACTCTTTTCTACGTTCACTTTCCATCCGTGAGATCTGAGAAAGGCCAGGACAATGTCCGTGTGAGCCTTTGCTTGAGGAAGGGACGACGCTTGAATCAGAATGTCGTCCAAGTAAGGTACTACAGCAATGCCCCTTGGTCTTAGCACAGCTAGAAGGGACCCTAGTACCTTTGTGAAAATCCTTGGAGCAGTGGCTAATCCGAAAGGAAGCGCCACGAACTGGTAATGCTTGTCCAGGAATGCGAACCTTAGGAACCGA
Source organism: Bombina bombina (assembly GCF_027579735.1). Taxonomy (NCBI): domain Eukaryota; kingdom Metazoa; phylum Chordata; class Amphibia; order Anura; family Bombinatoridae; genus Bombina; species Bombina bombina. Next base: position 533,613,265 of record NC_069501.1, on the reverse strand, counting down.
TGATGTTCCTTGTGGATAGGAATATGTAGATACGCATCCTTTAAATCCACTGTGGTCATGAATTGACCTTCCTGGATGGAAGGAAGAATAGTTCGAATGGTTTCCATCTTGAACGATGGAACCTTGAGAAACTTGTTTAAGATCTTGAGATCTAAGATTGGTCTGAACGTTCCCTCTTTTTTGGGAACTATGAACAGATTGGAGTAGAACCCCATCCCTTGTTCTCTTAATGGAACAGGATGAATCACTCCCATTTTTAACAGGTCTTCTACACAATGTAAGAATGCCTGTCTTTTTATGTGGTCTGAAGACAACTGAGACCTGTGGAACCTCCCCCTTGGGGGAAGCCCCTTGAATTCCAGAAGATAACCTTGGGAGACTATTTCTAGCGCCCAAGGATCCAGAACATCTCTTGCCCAAGCCTGAGCGAAGAGAGAGAGTCTGCCCCCCACCAGATCCGGTCCCGGATCGGGGGCCAACATTTCATGCTGTCTTGGTAGCAGTGGCAGGTTTCTTGGCCTGCTTTCCCTTGTTCCAGCCTTGCATTGGTCTCCAAGCTGGCTTGGCTTGAGAAGTATTACCCTCTTGCTTAGAGGACGTAGCACTTTGGGCTGGTCCATTTCTACGAAAGGGACGAAAATTAGGTTTATTTTTTGCCTTGAAAAGCCGATCCTGAGGAAGGGCGTGGCCCTTACCCCCAGTGATATCAGAGATAATCTCTTTCAAGTCAGGGCCAAACAGCGTTTTCCCCTTGAAAGGAATGTTAAGTAGCTTGTTCTTGGAAGACGCATCAGCTGACCAAGATTTCAACCAAAGCGCTCTGTGCGCCACAATAGCAAACCCAGAATTCTTAGCCGCTAACCTAGCCAATTGCAAAGTGGCGTCTAGGGTGAAAGAATTAGCCAATTTGAGAGCATTGATTCTGTCCATAATCTCCTCATAAGGAGGAGAATCACTATCGACCGCCTTTATCAGCTCATCGAACCAGAAACATGCGGCTGTAGCTACAGGGACAATGCATGAAATTGGTTGTAGAAGGTAACCCTGCTGAACAAACATCTTTTTAAGTAAACCTTCTAATTTTTTATCCATAGGATCTTTGAAAGCACAACTATCCTCTATGGGTATAGTGGTGCGTTTGTTTAAAGTGGAAACCGCTCCCTCGACCTTGGGGACTGTCTGCCATAAGTCCTTTCTGGGGTCGACCATAGGAAACAATTTTTTAAATATGGGGGGAGGGACGAAAGGAATACCGGGCCTTTCCCATTCTTTATTAACAATGTCCGCCACCCGCTTGGGTATAGGAAAAGCTTCTGGGAGCCCCGGGACCTCTAGGAACTTGTCCATTTTACATAGTTTCTCTGGGATGACCAACTTGTCACAATCATCCAGAGTGGATAATACCTCCTTAAGCAGAATGCGGAGATGTTCCAACTTAAATTTAAACGTAATCACATCAGGTTCAGCTTGTTGAGAAATGTTCCCAGAATCAGTAATTTCTCCCTCAGACAAAACCTCCCTGGCCCCATCAGACTGGGTTAGGGGCCCTTCAGAACCATTATTATCAGCGTCGTCATGCTCTTCAGTATCTAAAACAGAGCAGTCGCGCTTACGCTGATAAGTGTTCATTTTGGCTAAAATGTTTTTGACAGAATTATCCATTACAGCCGTTAATTGTTGCATAGTAAGGAGTATTGGCGCGCTAGATGTACTAGGGGCCTCCTGAGTGGGCAAGACTCGTGTAGACGAAGGAGGGAATGATGCAGTACCATGCTTACTCCCCTCACTTGAGGAATCATCTTGGGCATCATTGTCATTGTCACATAAATCACATTTATTTAAATGAATGGGAATTCTGGCTTCCCCACATTCAGAACACAGTCTATCTGGTAGTTCAGACATGTTAAACAGGCATAAACTTGATAACAAAGTACAAAAAACGTTTTAAAATAAAACCGTTACTGTCACTTTAAATTTTAAACTGAACACACTTTATTACTGCAATTGCGAAAAAACATGAAGGAATTGTTCAAAATTCACCTTAAAAGTATTGCACACCAAATTTGGAAGCTTTAACCCTTAAAATAACGGAACCGGAGCCGTTTTTAGCTTTAACCCCTTTACAGTCCCTGGTATCTGCTTTGCTGAGACCCAACCAAGCCCAAAGGGGAATACGATACCAAATGACGCCTTCAGAAAGTCTTTTCTAAGTATCAGAGCTCCTCTCACATGCAACTGCATGTCATGCCTCTCAAAAACAAGTGCGCAACACCGGCGCGAAAATGAGGCTCTGCCTATGATTTGGGAAAGCCCCTAAAGAATAAGGTGTCTAAAACAGTGCCTGCCGATATTATTATATCAAAATACCCAGAATAAATGATTCCTCAAGGCTAAATATGTGTTAATAATGAATCGATTTAGCCCAGAAAAAGTCTACAGTCTTAATAAGCCCTTGTGAAGCCCTTATTTACGATCTTAATAAACATGGCTTACCGGATCCCATAGGGAAAATGACAGCTTCCAGCATTACATCGTCTTGTTAGAATGTGTCATACCTCAAGCAGCAAGAGACTGCTCACTGTTCCCCCAACTGAAGTTAATTGCTCTCAACAGTCCTGTGTGGAACAGCCATGGATTTTAGTGACGGTTGCTAAAATCATTTTCCTCATACAAACAGAAATCTTCATCTCTTTTCTGTTTCTGAGTAAATAGTACATACCAGCACTATTTCAAAATAACAAACTCTTGATTGAATAATAAAAACTACAGTTAAACACTAAAAAACTCTAAGCCATCTCCGTGGAGATGTTGCCTGTACAACGGCAAAGAGAATGACTGGGGTAGGCGGAGCCTGGGAGGGATCATGTGACCAGCTTTGCTGGGCTCTTTGCCATTTCCTGTTGGGGAAGAGAATATCCCACAAGTAAGGATGACGCCGTGGACCGGACACACCTATGTTGGAGAAATAGCATGTTTAGCCAAAGTAAGAATAGCCCCTATCTACCTAAGGAATAGTTCCCCAAAGCTCTTTGTTAAGAGCATGTAAAGGAAACATTTTTCAATTTTAAAGCTGGATTAAAAAGGGATACCAGGCTTAGACCACTCTTTAGAAGTTTCAGAGACAGCACCAGGAACAAGAAAAACCTCTAGTGATTAGCAGTAGGTTTAAAAATCAAATCCAATTTCTTGACAGACTTAGCCGCTAGAACATTAGGATCCTAAACCACCTAAGGTACATAAAACTTCTCTGAAGAGAATGAAGATGTTCTAGTTTAAACAGAAAAGTGGATGTTTCTGTATCTTGATCAGAGACAGACTCCTGATCATCTGAACATACCCCACCCTCTGAGGACAAATCAGATGAACCAAAGTCTAAAACATGCAGCTTAAAACACTTAGATCTATTTAAATCAGATAAGCTAGAGGAAGAATTATCAGAAACCGACCTTTTAAATTTACTTGGACGAGGTATAGCCTCCAACATTTCAGACCTAGAATGTACAAAAATTTTAAATTCTGGAGCAAAATCTGAAGAACTCCACAGTATAGATCCAATACCCTTAGAAGCAAGAGCAGCATTGGCCTGAATATAATGCAATAAATGATCCTTACAAGAATTGCAAAGATGAGCAGGGGGGGGATAGAAATCACATCAAACTTGCAAAGTAGTGGGAACAGAACCCATACTGCTCCGCAAAAAAACAGGCCTAGACTGAAAACCACTGAAAATAAGTTAAATAGGCAAATAAAGGATTTAAACAAAAAAAACATAAGCAGAAAACCTTTCATTAAATACACTGAAAAGTAAGCAGCTTTACAGTATTGAAAATCTTACCTCCTCCACCAGATAAAGCAAAAGCAAACCGGGGAGCGCTATGTATTATATAATGTTGTGGAAAATTAGCAATGTACGCACACAGCCCAGTAGCGCAGAGGGGGAAGACCTACGTGCATATCCCATAAACTATAGCATTAACTGATAAATGCGCCAACGGCTGAGGCACGCAAATAGTCTACATAATCAAAACCGAAGCATGCTAAAAAGCCAATACGTGCACATCTGTACAACTGATTCCGGTAGACAGCCAATCCAGTGCTGCACGCATAACAGCAGAGGACATGCGTATGTGTAGTATAACTAAGATCCAACAGGAGGGACCAGTTCCCACGACACCTGTGGCAGACCTGTGACTAACTCCCGCTGGGTGTAATTGTGGCAATACCCAATACTCCATAAGCTTCCCTCTGTCCAAACAGTAGCTCTCTGAGGGCAAAATGGGCCTCAAATCGGTATGAGAACCCACCTCACAGAACACCAGGAGCACCTCCATTCTTCACCTTCCTCCAGGGGAGGTAAAGATAAGACACTTAACAGGGTAGTTGGGAGGGTATACAAGGGCTCTGAGTTTTATTATCAGTTATTTGAAGAGCGCCAACCGATTCCAAAACATGGGTCTAGTATGCAAGGTAATTATAAGAGAAAGTGATAGAGGGCACATTTAAGAATGTTACTGTTTAAAATCAGCTCTCAAGAAGATTATCTACAAAGCAGCTGGGCTCATAGGCTTACATGCTAAGGGGGAACATCTTTGTCTCCTCCTAGTGGTCAGGAGTGGAATTCTCAGGAGTAATGGCTCGTAGACTCACCACCTTTATGAAAGAAATCTGGGCTTCACAACAAGTCAAACTATTATTTTTTTTTATCTATATCTATATATCTATCTTTTAAACACCAACTACATTGATACGGCTCAAGCAACTTAGCCTACGGATCGTCCACTCGTGTCTATCAAACCTTTCATTTCAGCTCTATTCTGTTCCCTACAAAAAACACATACTCACCAGGAACAGATGTTGGCGAGAGGGGTCCAGAGCGGGAAGGTGCCACACTAGCTGGGGAACCCACTGGGGATGGAGAAGGTCCCCTAATGCCAGGTAAGTGAGGAGATGTGTGAGGTGAGAAGGGGGACTGGGCTGGGTTACTCTGCTCTCCCTGGCTGCTAGAGATACCCGAAGTGCTGACTCCTGGGCTTAGTGCCCCTTCTGTGCCCATTGGGAGGTCATCAATTGAGCCTGAGAGATCCTGGAACATAAAAGGAAAGTACAGATTTAATCAACTTAGACAAATCACACAATTTTCAAATTTGTAAACATGATAATCTATGTTTCAAATTCAAATAAAATCATCCCTGTAGAAATTTGTTCACTTTGCCAAGGTGGTAAAAAGGGATAGAAAATCCCAAAGTTCTCTTTCATGATTTGTATAGAACATACATTTTAAACAACTTCAAATTTCACTTATTATCACATTTGCTTTCTTCTCTTGTTATTCTTTGCTGAATAAACAGCATTGCACTACAAGCAGCTTGCTGAACACATCCGGTTAGCCAATCATGAGACAAATTTGTGCAGACACCAATCAGCAGCCAGCTCCCACTAGTGTAAGATATGTGCGTATTAGTTTTGAACAAGGGATACCAAAAGAACAAAGCACATTTGAAAATAGAAATTCATTTAGAAATGTCTTAAAATGACATGCTCTTATCTGAATCATGCTAGTTTAATTTGGACTTTTCTATCCCTTTAACGAAAAAAAACAAAACAAATTTTATAATCAGTGTGATTTAACAGTGACCCAGCCACAATTAGAATAAAAAGACACTCTGCTTACTGTATTTCCATACAACAGTCCAGAGATGAAATATATTAAATGCAAATATGAAACATAAACTACAAAGAACAGTGGTACTTGTCCAAAGTCAAATTGCAGAATTTTTTTTAAAAAAGGTGGGAACTTCAAAAGTACCAAAACATGCCATATTTTTCATGCTTTGAAAGTCAAAGAAAAGTTTCACTAAATGTACATAAATAACCAAACACTAACAGCTACGCTGCAAATTATAAAAAACTGAAAAACAGACCGCACTACTTTTCACTTTAAAAAAACTAAATTTATGCTTACCTGATAAATTTCTCTTTCCGGATATGGAGAGTTCACGTCGTCATCAATTACTAGTAGGAATATCACTCCTGGCCAGCAGGGGGAGGCAAAGAGCACCACAGCAAAGCTGTTGCGTCACTCCCCAACCCATAATCCAGAGTCATTCGACCGGAAATGGAAAAACAAAAAGGCGTAGAGGTGCCTGAAGTTTAGTAAAAAAAATAACCGCCTTAAATTTAAGGGTGGGGTTGTGGACTCTCCATATCTGAAAAGAAAGAAATGCATCAGGTAAGCATAAATTTTGTTTTCTTTCCTAAGATATGGAGAGTCCACAACATCATCAATTACTAGTGGGAACCAATACCCAAGCTAGAGGACACATGACTAGAGAGGGATATAACAAGACAGGCAAACACCGCTTACAGAACCTATCTCCCAAGAGAGGTCTCAGCAAAGGCAAAATAATCAAATTTGGAAAAAGTATGCAGAGAGGACCAAGTTGCAGCCTTGCAAATATGTTCCACAGAAGCTTCATTTTTGAAAGCCCAAAAAGGAGACAGCCCTCATGGAAGGAGCTGACCAGCAGTCTCATAAGAAAAATGAATTATACTTCTCAACCATAGAGAAAAAGACGTAGCAGTAGCTTTCTGACCTTTATGCTATGCAGACAAACAGGACAGAGAACTGGCGAAAATCCCTAGTTGTCTGTAGGTAGAATTTCAGAGCACGCACACCATCCAAGTTGTGCAACAAATGCTCCTTATGAGAAGGATTATATCTATCTGAAACCACTTTAGAAAGAAAACCCAACTTAATACGAAGAACTGCCTTATAAAAAATAAGGTAAGGTGAATCATTGCAACGCCGAGAGTTCCGAGACTCTCCGAGCAGAAGAAATAGCAATAAGAGAATCTTCCAAGATAATTTTAAGGGACACTGAACCCAAAAAAATTATTTCGTGATTCAGATAGAGCATGCAATTTTAAGCAACTTTCTAATTAACTCCTATTATAAAAAGTTCTTCATTCTCTTGGTATGTTTATTTGAAAAGCAAGAATGTAAGTTTAGATGCCGGCCCATTTTTGGTGAACAACCTGGGTTGTCCTTGCCAATTGGACAGCACCAATAAACAAGTGCTGTCCATGGTTATTAACCCAAACTTTGCTGGCTCTTTAGCTTAGATGTCTTCTTTTTTTAAATAAGGATAGCAAGAAAACAAAAAAAAATATTTTTTTTCTTTCTTGATTCAGAGAGCATGCAATTTTAAGCAACTTTCTAATTTACTTCTGAGTTCAGTATCCATTTAATATCTATGGAATGCAAAGGCTCAAATGGAGCCTGCTGCAAAACCTTAACAAGGATAAGGCTCCAAGGAGAAGCAACAGACTTAAAAAAAAAAAAAAGGCCAGATTCTGACCAGGGCATGACAAAAAGGATTGAACATCTGGCAAATCCTCCAGACAATAAAACAAAATAGATAATGCAAAAATCTGACCCTTCAGAGTACTGGCTGACAATCCTTTCTCCAGACCTTCCTGGAGAAGAGACAAAATCCTAGGAATCCTAACCCTACTCCAAGAGTAGCCCTTGGATTCACAACAATAAAAATGTATTTACACCATACCTTGAAGAAAAACCTTTCTAGTAACTGGTGTGCAAGTCTGAATCATGGTCTCAATGACCGACCCAGAAAAACCATGCTTAGACAGAACTAGGTGTTCAATCTCCAAGCAGTCGGCTTCAGAGAAACGAGATTTGGATGAAGGAATGGACAACGAGTTAGAAGATCCTTCCTCAGAGGCAGCCTCCAAGGTGGAAGAGATGACATCTTCACTAGGTCTGCATACCAGATTCTGCGAGGGCACACAGGAGCTATTAGGATTACCGATGCTCTCTCCTGTTTGATAGGAGCAATGACTTGTGGAAGGGGAGCAAACGGAGGAAACAGATATACCAGACTGAAGACCCAAGGAAACGCCAGAACATCTATCAGGGTGGTCTGTGTATCTCTCGACCTTGAACTGTACCTTGTAAGCTTGGTGTTCTGCCGAAATGCCACCAGATCAAACTCTTAGCTCCCCCGTTTAAGGGTTAACCTGGCAAACACCTACGGATGGAGTACCCACTCCCGGGGATGAAATGTCTGTCTGCTATGAAAATCCGCTTCCCAGTTGTCCACACCTGGAACGTGGATGGCAGAAAGACCGCAATTGTGAGCTTCCGACCACTGAATCCGAGCTACCTCCTTCATGGCTAAGGAACTCAGAGTTCCTCCCAGGTGGTTGATGTAAGCCACTGAGGTGATATTGTCCGACTGGAACCTGAGAAACTGGGCTAAGGACAACGGAGGTCAAGCCATCAGAGCATTGTAAATTGCTCTCCCCATAAATATCTTTAGGGTTGAGAACAGACTCCTGTCGAGTCCATAGTCCCTGCGCCTTAACGAGTCCCAGACTGCTCCCCAGCCCGGCAGGCTAGTGTCCGAGGCTACAATCAGCCAGGAAGGTCTCCGGAAGCATGTGCCCTGAGACAGATGCTTCTGAGAAAGCCACTACGGAATAGAGTCTCTTGTCAACTGGTCTAGATCTATCCTCTGAGATAGATCTGAAAGGTCCCCGTTCCAATTTTCTGAGCATGCATAACTGCAGAGCTCTCAAATGGAATCGAGCAAAAGGAATGATGTTAATGAAAACGACCAGACCAATTACCTCTATACATTGAGCCACTGATGGCCAGACAGACAGCAGAGAGAAACGAGGAAAAAATTTTGGATTTTCTGACCTCCATCAGAACAATTCTCAGATAGGGAATCTATAATGGTCCTTAAGAAAAACAACCTTGTAGCTGGAACAGGGGAACTCTTCAAGATTCATCTTCCATCCGTGGCAACTTAGAAGAGACAAAATCTCAGTATTAGAGTTTGCTTATTGAAGTTCTGGTGCCTGAACCGATACGTCGTCCAGGTAGGGCGCCACTGCAATTCCCCTGAGACCTGCCATAAACTGAAAGGTGAATCTCAGGAACTTGTGAAGATCCCTGTAAACGGGAACATGAAGATAGGCATCCTTCAGGTCTATGGTCGTCATGAACTGACCCTTTTGGACCAAGGGAAGAATGGAACTAATGGTTTCCATTTTGAAGGATGGTTCGATGAGAAACTAGTTTAGACACTTTAGAATAGGTCAAAAAGTTCCCTTTTTTGAGGGGGGAACCATGAACAGATTTATATAGAATCCTAGGCCCTGTTCCCTTACTGGAACTGGAACTATCACTCCCAGTGAGGAAGGGTCCTAAACACATTTCAAGAATGCCTCTCTATCTGGACTGCAGATAATCTTGAAAGGAGGAATCTGCCCTTGGGAGGGAAAGATTTGAATTCTATCTAGTAACCCTGAGATACTATGTCCACAGCCCAGGGATCTGGGACATCTCAAATCCATGCTTGAAAAAAAAAACCAGAAAGACTGCCCCCTTACTTGATCCGATCCCAGATCGGGGCAAACCCTTCATGCTGACTTAGACTCAGCTGTTGGTTTCTTTGATTGCTTCCCCTAGATCCAAGACTGATTGGTCTTCCAAGAAGACTTGGACTGTTCCTACTTGGAAGAGGAAGACCTTCCTTTGAAGTTACAAAAGGAACGAAAATTACTTTGAAGTCCTTGAGGTCTGTTCTTATATTGAGGTAGAAAAGAACCGTTTCCACCCGAAACAATTTCTGCCAGACCAGGTCCAAACAAGGTCTTACCCTTGTAAGGAAGCACCAGAAGCTTGGACTTGGCGGTAACATCAGCTGACCAAGATTTTAGTCACAACGCCCTGCGGGCTAAGAGTGAAAACCAATAACTTGGCTCCTAGTCTAATAACCTGCATGGTAGCATCAAAAAAAAAAAAAAAAGCAATCTGCTAGCTTGAGAGCCTTAATCAAGTCTTGGATCTGATCCAAAAGAGTCTCTACAAAAATTGAATCAGACAAGATGTTGCACCAATAAGATGCCGCACTTGACACAGTGGCAATACAAACTGCCGGTTGCCATTGAAGACATTGATTAACATACATCTTCAAATAAGCCGCCAGCTTTTTGTCCATGGGATCCTTAAAAGAGCAGCTATCCTCTACAGGGATCATAGTTCTCTTAGCGAGAGTAGAAATAGCCCCTTCAACTTTAGGCACCGTGCGCCAAGAGGCTGTAATGGAGTCAGCGACAGGAAACATCTTTTTAAAAAGACAGGGAAAAAGGTATCCCTGGATTCTCCCATTCCTGTAAAATAATCTCCATTGCACGTTCTGGAAGAGGAAACCCTTCCACAGTGGAAGGCACATCATAGCAGATATTAAGCCTAGTAGACTTCTTAGGGTTAACAACAACAGAAGCATCTGAGTCGTCCAAAGTAGCCAAAACCTCCTTTAACAATACACAAAGGTGTTTACGCTTGAATCGGAAGGACACTACTTCAGCATCAGATGAGGGAATTATACAGTCTGAATCTGAGATTTCACCCTCAGAGGCTACCTGGGGAGTAGCAGGTGTAGCAGAATCCTTACTATCCGAATCTCTAAATTTTCCTCTTGCATTTTCCACTTAAGCATAGGAAAAACAAAATTTATGCTTACCTGATAAATTCCTTTCTCCTGTAGTGTGGTCAGTCCACGGGTCATCATTACTTCTGGGATATTATCTCCTCCCCTACAGGAAGTGCAAGAGGATTCACCCAGCAGAGCTGCTATATAGCTCCTCCCCTCTACGTCACCTCCAGTCATTCGACCAAAGGACCAACGAGAAAGGAGAAGCCCAAGGGTGTAGTGGTGACTGGAGTATAATCCAAAAAAATCTTTAGCCTGCCATAAAAAACAGGGCGGGCCGTGGACTGACCACACTACAGGAGAAAGGAATTTATCAGGTAAGCATAAATTTTGTTTTCTCCTGTTAAGTGTGGTCAGTCCACGGGTCATCATTACTTCTGGGATACCAATACCAAAGCAAAAGTACACGGATGACGGGAGGGACAGGCAGGCTCTTTATACGGAGGGAACCACTGCCTGAAGAACCTTTCTCCCAAAAACAGCCTCCGAAGAAGCAAAAGTGTCAAATTTGTAAAATTTGGAAAAAGTATGAAGAGAAGACCAAGTTGCAGCCTTGCAAATCTGTTCAACAGAAGCCTCATTCTTAAAGGCCCAAGTGGAAGCCACAGCTCTAGTAGAATGAGCTGTAATTCTTTCAGGAGGCTGCTGTCCAGCAGTCTCATAGGCTAATCGTATTATGCTACGAAGCCAAAACGAGAGAGAGGTAGCCGAAGCTTTTTGACCTCTCCTCTGGCCAGAATAAACGACAAACAGGGAAGACGTTTGCCGAAACTCCTTAGTTGCCTGTAGATAAAATTTCAGGGCACAGACTACATCTAGATTGTGTAGCAGACGTTCCTTCTTCGAGGAAGGATTAGGACACAAGGATGGAACAACAATCTCTTGATTGATATTCCTGTTAGTGACCACCTTAGGTAGGAACCCAGGTTTAGTACGCAGAACTACCTTTTCTGAATGAAAAATCAGATAAGGAGAATCACAATGTAAGGCAGATAACTCAGAGACTCTTCGAGCTGAGGAAATAGCCATTAAAAACAGAACTTTCCAAGATAACAACTTGATATCAATGGAATGAAGGGGTTCAAACGGAACACCCTGTAAAACATTAAGAACTAAGTTCAAACTCCATGGTGGAGCAACAGTTTTAAACACAGGCTTGATCCTAGCTAAAGCCTGACAAAAAGCTTGAACGTCCGGAACTTCTGACAGACGTTTGTGCAAAAGAATGGACAGAGCTGAAATCTGTCCCTTTAAAGAACTAGCGGATAACCCCTTTTCTAAACCTTCTTGTAGAAAAGACAATATCCTTGGAATCCTAACCTTACTCCATGAGTAACTCTTGGATTCGCACCAATATAAGTATTTACGCCATATTTTATGGTAAATCCTTCTGGTAACAGGCTTCCTAGCCTGTATTAAGGTATCAATAACTGGCTCAGAAAAACCACGTTTTGATAAAATCAAGCGTTCAATTTCCAAGCAGTCAGCTTCAGAGAAGTTAGATTTTGATGTTTGAATGGACCCTGAATCAGAAGGTCCTGTTTCAGAGGTAGAGACCAAGGCGGACAGGATGACATGTCCACTAGATCTGCATACCAAGTCCTGCGTGGCCATGCAGGTGCTATTAGAATCACTGATGCTCTCTCCTGCTTGATTCTGGCAATCAATCGAGGAAGCATCGGGAAGGGTGGAAACACATAAGCCATCCCGAAGGTCCAAGGTGCTGTCAAAGCATCTATCATAACCGCTCCCGGATCCCTGGATCTGGACCCGTAGCGAGGAAGCTTGGCGTTCTGACGAGACGCCATGAGATCTATCTCTGGTTTGCCCCAACGTCGAAGTATCTGGGCAAAGACCTCCGGATGAAGTTCCCACTCCCCCGGATGAAAAGTCTGACGACTTAAGAAATCCGCCTCCCAGTTCTCCACTCCCGGGATGTGGATTGCAGACAGATGGCAAGAGTGAGACTCTGCCCAGCGAATTATCTTCGATACTTCCATCATTGCTAGGGAGCTTCTTGTCCCTCCCTGATGGTTGATGTAAGCTACAGTCGTGATGTTGTCCGACTGAAACCTGATGAACCCCCGAGTTGTTAACTGGGGCCAAGCCAGAAGGGCATTGAGAACTGCTCTCAATTCCAGAATGTTTATTGGAAGGAGACTCTCCTCCTGATTCCATAGTCCCTGAGCCTTCAGAGAATTCCAGACAGCGCCCCAACCTAGTAGGCTGGCGTCTGTTGTTACAATTGACCAGTCTGGCCTGCTGAATGGCATCCCCCTGGACAGGTGTGGCCGATAAAGCCACCATAGAAGAGAGTTTCTGGTCTCTTGATTCAGATTCAGAGTGGGGGACAAATCTGAGTAATCCCCATTCCACTGACTTAGCATGCACAATTGCACCGGTCTGAGATGTAGGCGTGCAAAAGGTACTACGTCCATTGCCGCTACCATTAAGCCGATCACCTCCATGCATTGAGCTACTGACGGGTGTTGAATGGAATGAAGGACCCGGCATGCATTTTGAAGCTTTGTTAACCTGTCTTCTGTCAGGTAAATCTTCATTTCTACAGAATCTATCAGAGTCCCCAAGAAGGGAACTCTTGTGAGTGGAAAGAGAGAACTCTTCTTTTCGTTCACCTTCCATCCATGCGACCTTAGAAATGCCAGTACTAACTTTGTATGAGACTTGGCAGTTTGAAAGCTTGAAGCTTGTATCAGAATGTCGTCTAGGTACGGAGCTACCGAAATTCCTTGCGGTCTTAGTACCGCCAGAAGAGTACCCAGAACCTTTGTAAAGATTCTTGGAGCCGTAGCCAGTCCGAATGGAAGAGCTACAAACTGGTAATGCCTGTCTAGAAAGGCAAACCTTAGATACCGGTAATGATCTCTGTGAATCGGTATGTGAAGGTAAGCATCCTTTAAATCCACTGTGGTCATGTACTGACCCTCTTGGATCATGGGCAGAATTGTTCGAATCGTTTCCATCTTGAACGATGAAACTCTTAGGAATTTGTTTAGGATCTTTAAATCCAAGATTGGCCTGAAAGTTCCCTCTTTTTTGGGAACTACAAACAGATTTGAGTAAAACCCTTGTCCTTGTTCCGACCGCGGAACTGGATGGATCACTCCCATTAATAAAAGATCTTGTACGCAGCGTAGGAACGCTGCTTTCTTTATTTGGTTTGTTGATAACCTTGACAGATGAAATCTCCCTCTTGGGGGAGAGGATTTGAAGTCCAGAAGGTATCCCTGAGATATGATCTCTAACGCCCAGGGATCCTGAACATCTCTTGCCCAAGCCTGGGCGAAGAGAGAAAGTCTGCCCCCTACTAGATCCGGTCCCGGATCGGGGGCCCTCGATTCATGCTGTCTTAGGGGCAGCAGCAGGTTTCCTGGCCTGCTTGCCCTTGTTCCAGGACTGGTTAGGTTTCCAGCCTTGTCTGTAGCGAGCAACAGCTCCTTCCTGTTTTGGTGCAGAGGAGGTTGATGCTGTTCCTGCTTTGAAATTACGAAAGGAACGAAAATTAGACTGTCTAGCCCTAGGTTTGGCTTTGTCCTGAGGCAGGGCATGGCCTTTACCTCCTGTAATGTCAGCGATAATCTCCTTCAACCCGGGCCCGAACAAGGTTTGCCCTTTGAAGGGTATATTAAGCAATTTAGATTTGGAAGTAACATCAGCTGACCAGGATTTTAGCCACAGTGCTCTGCGTGCCTGAATGGCAAATCCGGAATTCTTAGCCGTAAGTTTAGTTAAATGTACTACGGCATCTGAAATAAATGAGTTAGCTAACTTAAGGGTTCTAAGTTTGTCTGTAATCTCATCTAGTGTAGATGATTGAAGTGTCTCTTCCAGAGACTCAAACCAAAATGCTGCTGCAGCCGTGACAGGCGCAATACATGCAAGAGGTTGCAATATAAAACCTTGTTGAACAAACATTTTCTTAAGGTAACCCTCTAATTTTTTATCCATTGGATCAGAAAAGGCACAGCTATCCTCCACCGGGATAGTGGTACGCTTAGCTAAAGTAGAAACTGCTCCCTCCACCTTAGGGACCGTTTGCCATAAGTCCCGTGTGGTGGCGTCTATTGGAAACATTTTTCTAAATATCGGAGGGGGTGAGAACGGTACACCGGGCCTATCCCACTCCTTAGTAACAATTTCAGTAAGTCTCTTAGGTATAGGAAAAACATCAGTACTCGCCGGTACCGCAAAATATTTATCCAACCTACACATTTTCTCTGGTATTGCAACTGTGTTACAATCATTCAGAGCCGCTAACACCTCCCCTAGTAATACACGGAGGTTTTCCAGCTTAAATTTAAAGTTTGAAATATCTGAATCCAATCTATTTGGATCAGAACAGTCACCCACAGAATGAAGTTCTCCGTCCTCATGTTCTGCCGCCTGTGACGCAGTGTCTGACATGGCCCTAATATTATCAGCGCACTCTGTTCTCACCCCAGAGTGATCACGCTTGCCTCTAAGTTCTGGTAATTTAGCCAAAACTTCAGTCATAACAGTAGCCATATCCTGTAATGTGATTTGAAATGGCCGCCCAGATGTACTCGGCGCTACAATATCACGCACCTCCCGAGCGGGAGATGTAGGTACTGACACGTGAGGCGAGTTAGTCGGTATAACTCTCCCCTCGTTGTCTGGTGAAATATGTTCAATTTGTACAGATTGACTCTTATTTAAAGTAGCATCAATACAGTTAGTACATAAATTTCTATTGGGCTCCACTTTGGCATTAGCACATATAGCACATGTATCTTCCTCTGAATCAGACATGTTTAACACACTAGCAATTAACTAGCAACTTGGAAATGCTTTTTAAGTAATTTACAATAATATGAAAACGAACTGTGCTTATAAGAAGCACAGAAAAAATTTTGACAGTTGAAAATAACTAAGTTATAGCATCAAATCTTTGTAAGAAATAAACAATTTTAGCAAAGGATTGTTCCCATTAGCAAGGATAACAAACCCTGGCAGCAGAAAAAATACACAAAAAAACGTTTTTTATCACAGTAAACTACACTCTTCACAGCTCTGCTGTGATGATTACCTCCCTCAAACAAGGCTTTGGAGATCCCTGAGTTCTGTAAGATGAACCGGATCATGCAGGAAGAAAATGAACCTCTGACTGAGATTTTTTGATGCGTAGTAAAAGCGCCAAAAATGGCCCCTCCCCCTCACACATAACAGTGAGAGAGATCAGTGAACTGCTTTAAATTAAACAAAACTATTGCCAAGTGGAGAAAATAGTGCCCAAAACATTTTTTCACCCAGTACCTCAGAGAAATAAACGTTTTTACATGCCAGCAAAAAAACGTTTAACCTCAATAAATTAATTGTTATTTAAAACCTATTGCAAGTCCCTGCAAATTAGGTTAAGTCTATGCATACAGTATAATCCAGTGAAGTACCATCCCCCAGAATACTGAAGTGTAAAATATACATACATGACAGCCTGATACCAGCTACATCTACTGCATTTAAGGCTGAGTTTACATTATAACGGTATGGCAGGATTTTCTCATCAATTCCATGTCAGAAAATAACAAACTGCTACATACCTCTTTGCAGATTAATCTGCCCGCTGTCCCCTGATCTGAAGTTTACCTCTCCTCAGATGGCCGAGAAACAGCAATATGATCTTAACTACTCCGGCTAAAATCATAGAAAAAAACTCAGGTAGATTCTTCTTCAAATTCTACCAGAGAATGAATAACACTCCGGTGCTATTATAAAATAACAAACTTTTGATTGAAGGTAATAAACTAATTAAATCACCACAGTCCTCTCACACATCCTATCTATTCGTTGGGTGCAAGAGAATGACTGGAGGTGACGTAGAGGGGAGGAGCTATATAGCAGCTCTGCTGGGTGAATCCTCTTGCACTTCCTGTAGGGGAGGAGATAATATCCCAGAAGTAATGATGACCCGTGGACTGACCACACTTAACAGGAGAAAGTAAGATAATGCCACAGAAGATACCTGGGCAGCAATTTCTGCAGGCAAATAAGCTCCGCCAGGAGACTAAGAGGAACTGCAGGGCACTGTATGTGACGCCATAGAGGCTTGGGACGTTTGAGGAGAAAGCTGTGGCTTTGCCTGAACAGCATCATCCTGAGAGACATTAGGCTCATTTGAAATAAAAAAAATATTTTCTTTACATTCCAATGTCTTAAACATGAGGTACAAAATCTCATACCACAATTTGGGTCTCTAGACAGATTAAACAATTGACCATAGGAACAGAGTCCAGTTCCATGATCAAAAATAATTATTTCAACAATAAGGATGACCTGTACTGTCACTTTAAGACTCTGAATTAGCCTAAAGAGAAACGAAAATTTTTAACCTCAAATGTTCCTGTAGTAGCGTTTTTCACAGAAAAAGGAAATGTATGCTTACCTGATAAATTAATTTCTTCTACGATACGACGACTCCACGGATTTCATCCTTACTTGTGGGATATTAACCTCCTAACAGGAAGTGGCAAAGAGCACCAAAACATTCGACCGAAGGTTTAGGAAGAGAAAGGAAAAGCTAAAAGGTGCAGAGGTGACTGAAGCTGACAAAAATAAAATTATAATCTGTCTGAAAAATGACAGGGAGGGTCGTGGACTCGTATCGTAGAATAAATGAATTTATAAGGTAAAATAAATGTGATGACTCAAAAGAATCTGAGAAACTCTAAGGATACAAAGAAACAGAAGAGTCCCAGCAAGAATACGCATATCCTTATATAAACTTTCAATTTATTTTCATTATTATTATTTTCACGTTTTATCCATGTTGCTTTTATGATTCTTTTGAGTCATCACATTTATTTCACCTTGATTTTATTTTGTGATGGTTGGTATTTTTTAATATTAATAATTTATAAGGTAAGCATGAATTTCCTTTTCTTCTACAAGATACGACGAGTCCACGGATTTCATCCTTACTTGTGGGATACAATACCAAAGCTACAGGACACGGATGAAACGGGAGGGACAAGACAGAGACCTAAACGGAAGGCACCACTGCTTGAAGAATCTTTCGCCCAAAAACAGCCTCGGAAGAAGCAAAAGTATCAAATTTGTAAAATTTTGAAAAAGTATGAAGAGAAGACCAAGTCGCAGCCTTGCAAATCTGTTCAACAGAAGCATCGTTTTTAAAGGCACATGGGGAAGCCACAACCCTAGTAGAATGAGCCGTAATTCTTTCAGGAGGCTTCTGTCCAGCAGTCTCATATGCCAGGCGGATAATACTCCTCAGCCAAAAAGAAAGAGGTAGCCATAGTTTTCTGACCCCTACGCTTTCCGGAACAATGAATAATGAAGATGATTGACGGAAATCCTTAGTCGCCTGCAAGTAAAACTTCAAGGTACGGACCATGTCTAAGTTATGTAACAGACGCTCCTTCTTAGGAGGATTAGGACACAATGAAGGAACAACAATTTCCTGATTAATATTCTTATTTGAAACAACCTTGGGAAGGAATCCAGGATTGGTACGCAAAACCACCTTATCAGAATGAAAGATAAGGTGAATCACATTGTAATGCTGAAAGCTCAGAAACACTACGAGCAGAAGTAATAGCAACCAAAAATAAAACTTTCCAAGATAACTTAATATCTATGGAATGCATAGGTTCTAACGGAACCTCTTGAAGAACTCTAAGAACTAAATTCAAACTCCAGGGAGGAGTAATTGGTCTAAATACAGGCTTGATTCTGGTAAGAGCCCGACAAAAAGACTGAACATCTGGAACATCTGCCAAACTTTTGTGAAGCAAAATTGACAAGGCAGAAATCTGTCCCTTTAAGGAACTTGCTGATAACCCTTTCTCCAATCCTTCTTGGAGAAAAGACAGAATCCTAACTTTACTCCATGAGTAACCCTTGGATTCACACCAAAAGGGATATTTACACTATATCTTATGATAGATCTTTCTAGTGACAGGCTTACGTGCCTGTATCAAGGTATCAATGATCGAATCTGAGAATCCCAGCTTAGATAAGATCAAGCGTTCAATCTCCAAGCAGTCAGCTGCAGAGAATTTAGATTTGGATGTTGGGAAGGTCCTGTCTCAGAGGAAGTTTCCATGGTGGCAGAGAGGATATGTCCACTAGAACCGCATACCAAGTCCTGCGTGGCCATGCAGGCGCGATCAGGATTACCGAAGCTCTCTCCTGTTTGATCCGAGCAACCAAACGTGGAAGGAGAGGAAACGGTGGAAACACATACGCTAGGCTGAACGACCAAGGCACTGCCAAGGCAAAAATCAGTTCGGCCTGGGGATCCCTTGACCTGGATCCGTATCTTGGAAGCTTGGCATTCTGTCGAGATGCCATCAGATCCAATTCTGGTCTGCCTTATCGGAGAATCAGAGAGGCAAACACCTCCGGGTGGAGTTCCCACTCCCCCAGATGAAAAGTCGGTCGACTTAAAAAATCCGCCTCCCAGTTCTCTACTCCTGGGATGTAGATTGCCGACAGATAAGAGTGGTCCTCCGCCCATCGAATTATCTTGGATACTTCTATCATCGCTAAGGAACTCCTTGTTCCCCCTTGAGGATTGATATAAGCTACAGTTGTGATATTGTCTGACTGGAATCCGATTAATTTGGCCAAAGCCAACTGAGGCCACGCCTGAAGCGCATTGAATATCGCTCTCAATTCCAGAATATTGATTTGCAGTAGAGACTCCATCTGAGTCCATACAACCTGAGCCTTCAGGGAATTCCAGACTGCACCCCAGCCCAGAAGGCTAGCGTCCGTTGTCACTATCACCCACGAGGGTCTGCAGAAACACGTCCCCTGGGTCAGATGATCCGGGGACGACCACCAAAGAAGAGAGTCTCTGGTCTCTTGATCCAGATTTATCTGAGGAGATAAATTTGCATAGTCCCCATTCCACTGTCCGAGCATGCACAGTTGCAGTGGTCTGAGATGAAAACGAGCAAACGGAATGATGTCCATTGCCGCTACCATTAACCCAATTACTTCCATACACAGCCACTGATGGCCAAGGAATGGACTTTAAGGCTCAGCAAGTATTTAGAATCTTTGATTTTCTGATCTCCGTCAGAAATATCTTCATGTCTACAGAGTTTATTAGAGTTCCCAAGAAGGGAACCCTTGTCCGTGGAACTATTGAACTCTTTTCTAGGTTCACCTTTCAACCGTGAGTTCTCAGAAAGGACAACACTGTGTCTGTATGAGATTTTGTCAGATAAGTCGACGCCTGAATTAAAATATCGTCCAGATAAGGCGCCACTGCTATGCCTTGTGGTCTGAGAAACGCCAGAAGGGACCCTAGAACCTTTGTGAAGATCCTGGGTGCTGAGGCCAACCCGAAGGGAAGAGCCACGAACTGAAAATGTTTGTCCAGGAAGGTAAACCTTAGGAACTGATGATGATCCTTGTGAATAGGAATATGAAGGTATGCATCCTTCAAGTCCACGGTAGTCATATATTGACCCTCCTGGATCATTGGTAAGATTGTTCGTATAGTCTCCATCTTGAATGATGGGACTCTGAGAAACTTGTTTAGACACTTGAACTAAAATGGTCCCTCTTTTTTGGGAACCACGAAAAGATTTGAGTAAAACCCCTGTCCCTGTTCCAGTTTTGGAACGGAACGAATTACTCCCATGGTAGAGAGGTCTTTTACACAGCGTAAGAATGCCTCTCTTTATCTGGTCTGCAGATGATCGAGAAAGATGAAATCTCCCTCTTGGGAGAAAATCCTTTAATTCCAGTTGATACCCGTGTGTCACGATTTCCAATGCCCAGGGTCCTGAACATCTCTTGCCCAAGCCTGAGCAAAGAAAGAAAGTCTGCCCCCTACTAGACCCGGTCCCGGATCGGGGGCCGCCCCTTCATGCTGTCTTTGTTGCAGCAGTGGGCTTCTTGGGTTGTTTACCTTTGTTCCAAGCCTGGTTGGGTCTCCAGACGGATTTGGATTGAGCAAAATTCCCTTCCTGCTTTGTGGAGGAAGAGGAAGCAGAGGATACTCCTTTAAAATTTCGAAAGGAACGAAAATGATTTTGTCTAAACATTTAAATAACGCTATGCAATTAAATATACCTATTCAATAGGGCCAAAAATTATTGCACCCTAGGAGCAAAGGGTGAATTTAACCTCTAAGACACATTTTATAGCACAAAATATATATTTTATTGAAAAAAAACAAATGACTGCTGAACCTCGTCACAGCCCTGCTGTAGCGCCTACCTGCCCCCAGGGTACTGCAAAATGCCCCACCGGAGCGAATGCCTGCTGCCTTCTCAGTCAGAGTAAACTGCGCGTCAGAGCGCGCGAAAATAGGGCCCGTCCATCATGGACGTCAATCATATCAGTCTGTATAACCACATGGGAAGTGGTTTGCAAAGAAAGCCATGTGGTCCCCTAAAAACCTTACTGTTAACACTGCAGCCATACTGATTATTGTTATGTAATCAAATAATAAACGTCAAGTTGCCTCACTCAGTGTCCTATTGATATTGCTTCTAGCCCAGTACTATGTCAAATACAAATGTAAACACAGGTTTTTCAGTAATAACCTTTTTGTACAGGTCTATTGCTTACCCCTTCCCTTGTAGGGAAAAAACAGAATTTATGTTTACCTGATAAATTACTTTCTCCAACGGTGTGTCCGGTCCACGGCGTCATCCTTACTTGTGGGATATTCTCTTCCCCAACAGGAAATGGCAAAGAGCCCAGCAAAGCTGGTCACATGATCCCTCCTAGGCTCCGCCTACCCCAGTCATTCGACCGACGTTAAGGAGGAATATTTGCATAGGAGAAACCATATGTTACCGTGGTGACTGTAGTTAAAGAAAATAAATTATCAGACCTGATTAAAAAAACCAGGGCGGGCCGTGGACCGGACACACCGTTGGAGAAAGTAATTTATCAGGTAAACATAAATTCTGTTTTCTCCAACATAGGTGTGTCCGGTCCACGGCGTCATCCTTACTTGTGGGAACCAATACCAAAGCTTTAGGACACGGATGAAGGGAGGGAGCAAATCAGGTCACCTAAATGGAAGGCACCACGGCTTGCAAAACCTTTCTCCCAAAAATAGCCTCAGAAGAAGCAAAAGTATCAAATTTGTAAAATTTAGAAAAAGTGTGCAGTGAAGACCAAGTCGCTGCCTTACATATCTGATCAACAGAAGCCTCGTTCTTGAAGGCCCATGTGGAAGCCACAGCCCTAGTGGAGTGAGCTGTGATTCTTTCAGGAGGCTGCCGTCCGGCAGTCTCATAAGCCAATCGGATAATGCTTTTAATCCAGAAGGAGAGAGAGGTAGAAGTTGCTTTTTGACCTCTCCGTTTACCAGAATAAACAACAAACAAAGACAAAGTTTGTCTGAAATCCTTAGTAGCTGCTAAGTAAACATTGAGAGCACGAACTACATCCAAGTTGTGCAACAAACGTTCCTTCTTTGAAACTGGATTAGGACACAAAGAAGGCACAACTATCTCCTGGTTAATGTTTTTGTTAGAAACAACTTTTGGAAGAAAACCAGGTTTAGTACGCAAAACCACCTTATCTGCATGGAACACCAGATAAGGAGAAGAACACTGCAGAGCAGATAATTCTGAAACTCTTCTAGCAGAAGAAATTGCAACCAAAAACAAAACTTTCCAAGATAATAACTTAATATCAACGGAATGTAAGGGTTCAAACGGAACCCCCTGAAGAACTGAAAGAACTAGGTTGAGACTCCCAGGAGGAGTCAAAATTTTGTAAACAGGCTTGATTCTAACCAGAGCCTGAACAAAGGCTAGAACATCCGGCACAGCTGCCAGCTTTTTTGTGAAGTAACACAGACAAGGCAGAAATCTGTCCCATCAAGGAACTTGCAGATAATCCTTTTTTCAATCCTTCTCGAAGGAAGGATAGACTCTTAGGAATCTTAACCTTGTCCCAAGGGAATCCTGCAGATTCACACCAACAGATATACCAAATTATGTGGTAATTTTTCTGGTTACAGGCTTTCAGGCCTGAACAAGAGTATTAATAACAGAATCTGAGAACCCTCGCTTTGATAAGATCAAGCGTTCAATCTCCAAGCAGTCAGCTGGAGTGGGTCGAACGGACCTAGAACAAGAAGGTCTGTCAAAGGTAGCTTCCATGGTGGAGCCGATGACATATTCACCAGATCTGCATACCAAGTCCTGCGTGGCCACGCAGGAGCTATCAAAATCACCGACGCCCTCTCCTGATTGATCCTGGCTACCAGCCTGGGGATGAGAGGAAACGGCGGGAACACATAAGCTAGTTTGAAGGTCCAAGGTGCTACTAGTGCATCCACTAGAGCCGCTTTGGGATCCCTGGATCTGTACCCGTAGTAAGGAACTCTGAAGTTCTGACGAGAGGCCATCAGATCCATGTCTGGAATGCCCCACGGTTGAGTGACTTGGGCAAAGATTTCCGGATGGAGTTCCCACTCCCCCGGATGCAATGTCTGACGACTCAGAAAATCCGCTTCCCAATTTTCCACTCCTGGGATGTGGATAGCAGACAGGTGGCAGGAGTGAGACTCCGCCCATAGAATGATTTTGGTCACTTCTTCCATCGCTAGGGAACTCCTTGTTCCCCCCTGATGGTTGATGTATGAACTTGGCCCTCGCTAGCTGAGGCCAAGCTTTGAGAGCATTGAATATCGCTCTCAGTTCCAGAATATTTATCGGTAGAAGAGATTCTACCCGAGACCAAAGACCCTGAGCTTTCAGGGATCCCCAGACCGCGCCCCAGCCCATCAGACTGGCGTCGGTCGTGACAATGACCCACTCTGGTCTGCGGAAGGTCATCCCTTGTGACAGGTTGTCCAGGGACAGCCACCAACGGAATGAGTCTCTGGTCCTCTGATTTACTTGTATCTTCGGAGACAAGTCTGAATAGTCCCCATTCCACTGACTGAGCATGAACAGTTGTAATGGTCTTAGATGAATGCGCACAAAAGGAACTATGTCCATTGCCGCTACCATCAAACCTATCACTTCCATGCACTGCGCTATGGAAGGAAGAGGAACGGAATGAAGTATCCGACAAGAGTCTAGAAGTTTTGTTTTACTGGCTTCTGTCAGAAAAATCCTCATTTCTAAGGAGTCTATTATAGTTCCCAAGAAGGGAACCCTCGTTGACGGAGATAGAGAACTCTTTTCCACGTTCACTTTCCATCCGTGAGATCTGAGAAAGGCCAGGACAATGTCCGTGTGAGCCTTTACTTGAGGAAGGGACGACGCTCGAATCAGAATGTCGTCCAAGTAAGGTACTACAGCAATGCCCCTTGGTCTTAGCACCGCCAGAAGGGACCCTAGTACCTATGAGAAAATCCTAGGAGCAGTGGCTAATCCGAAAGAAAATGCCACGAACTGGAAATGCTTGTCCAGGAATGCAAACCTTAGGAACCGATGATGTTCCTTGTGGATAGGAATATGTAGATACGCATCCTTGAAATCCACCTTGGTCATGAATTGACCTTCCTGGATGGAAGGAAGAAGTTTTCGAATGGTTTCCATCTTGAACGATGGAACCTTGAGAAACTTGTTCAAGATCTTGAGATCTAAGATTGGTCTGAACGTTCCCTCTTTTTTGGGAACTATGAACAGATTGGAGTAGAACCCCATCCCTTGTTCTCCTAATGGAACAGGATGAATCACTCCCATTTTTAGCAGGTCTTCTACCCAATGTAAGAATGCCTGTCTTCTTATGTGGTCTGAAGACAACTGAGACCTGTGGAACCTCCCCCTTGGAGGAAGCCCCTTGAACTCCAGAGAATAACCTTGGGAGACTATTTCTAGCGCCCAAGGATCCAGAACATCTCTTTCCCAAGCCTGAGCGAAGAGAGAGAGTCTGCCCCCCACCAGATCCGGTCCCGGATCGGGGGCCCGCATTTCATGCTGTCTTGGTAGCAGTGGCAGGTTTCCTGGCCTGCTTTCCTTTGCTCCAGCCTTGCATAGGTCTCCAGGCTGGATTGGCTTGAGAAGTATTACCTTCCTGCTTAGAGGACGTAGCCCTTGGGGCTGATCCGTTTCTGCGAAAGGGACGAAACTTAGGTTTATTTTTGGTCTTGAAAAGACCTATCCTGAGGAAGGGCGTGGCCCTTGCCCCCAGTGATATCAGAGATAATCTCTTTCAAGTCAGGGCCAAAGAGTGTTTTCCCCTTGAAAAGAATGTCAAGCAATTTGTTCTTGGAAGACGCATCCGCTGCCCAAGATTTTAACCAAGCGCTCTGCGCCACAATAGCAAACCCAGAATTTTTTCGCCGCTAACCTAGCCAATTGCAAGGTGGCGTCTAGGGTGAAAGAATTAGCCAATTTAAGAGCACGAATTCTGTCCATAATCTCCTCATAAGAAGAAGAATTACTAATAATCGCCTTTCCTAGCTCATCAAACTAGAAACACGCGGCTGCAGTGACAGGGACAATGCATGCAATTGGTTGTAGAAGGGAACCTTGCTGAAAAAACATCTTTAGCAGACCTTCTAATTTTTTATCCATAGGATCTTGGAAAGCACAACTATCTTCTATGGGTATAGTGGCGCGCTTGTGTAGAGTAGAAACCGCCCCCTCGACCTTGGGGACTGTCTGCCATCAGTCCTTTCTGGGGTCGACTATAGGAAAACAATTTTATAAATATGGGGGGAGGTACTAAAGGTATACCGGGCCTGTCCCATTCTTTACTAACAATGTACGCCACCCGCTTGGATATAGGAAAAGCTTCGGGGGGCCCCGGGGCCACTAAGAACTTTTCCATTTTACATAGTGGTTCTGGAATGACCAGATAATCACAATCATCCAAATTGGATAACACCTCCTTAAGCAGAGCGCGGAGATGTTCCAACTTAAATTTAAAAGTAATCACATCAGGTTCAGCTTGTTGAGAAATGTTTCCTGAATCTGAAATTTCTCCCTCAGACAAAACCTCCCTGGCCCCCTCAGATTGGTGTAGGGGCCCTTCAGAAACCATATCATCAGCGTTCTCATGCTCTACAGAATTTTCTAAAACAGAGCAGTCGCGCTTTCGCTGATAAGTGGGCATATTGGCTAAAATGTTTTTGATAGAATTATCCATTACAGCCGTTAAATGTTGCATAGTAAGGAGTATTGGCGCACTAGATGTACTAGGGGCCTCCTGTATGGGCAAGACTGGTGTAGACGAAGGAGGGGATGATGCAGTACCATGCTTACTCCCCTCACTTGAGGAATCATCTTGGGCATCATTTTTACTAAATTTTTTTATGACATAAAATACATATAGTTAAATGAGAAGGAACCTTGGTTTCCCCACAGTCAGAACACAATCTATCTGGTAGTTCAGACATGTTAAACAGGCATAAACTTGATAACAAAGCACAAAAAACGTTTTAAAATAAAACCGTTACTGTCACTTTAAATTTTAAACTAAACACACTTTATTATTGCAATTGCGAAAAAGTATGAAGGAATTGTTCAAAATTCACCAAAATTTCACCACATTGTCTTAAAGACTTAAAAGTATTGCACACCAAATTTGGAAGCTTTAACCCTTAAAATAACGGAACCGGAGCCGTTTTTATATTTAACCCCTTTACAGTCCCTGGAATCTGCTTTGCTGAGACCCAACCAAGCCCAAAGGGGAATACGATACCAAATGATGCCTTCAGAAAGACTTTTCTATGTATCAGAGCTCCACACACATGCAGCTGCATGCCATGCTGTCCTCAAAAACAAGTGCGCCATACCGGCGCGAAAATGAGGCTCTGACTATGATTAGGGAAAGTCCCTAAAGAATAAGGTGTCTAAAACAGTGCCTGCCGATATAATCATATCAAAATACCCAGAATAAATGATTCCTCAAGGCTAAATAAGTGTTAATAATGAATCGATTTAGCCCAGAAAAAGTCTACAGTCTTAATAAGCCCTTGTGAAGCCCTTATTTACTATCTTAATAAACATGGCTTACCGGATCCCATAGGGAAAATGACAGCTTCCAGCATTACATCGTCTTGTTAGAATGTGTCATACCTCAAGCAGTAAGAGACTGCACACTGTTCCCCCAACTGAAGTTAATTGCTCTCAACAGTCCTGTGTGGAACAGCCATGGATTTTAGTTACGGTGCTAAAATCATTTTCCTCATACAAACAGAAATCTTCATCTCTTTTCTGTTTCTGAGTAAATAGTACATACCAGCACTATTTTAAAATAACAAACTCTTGATTGAATAATAAAAACTACAGTTAAACACTAAAAAACTCTAAGCCATCTCCGTGGAGATGTTGCCTGTACAACGGCAAAGAGAATGACTGGGGTAGGCGGAGCCTAGGAGGGATCATGTGACCAGCTTTGCTGGGCTCTTTGCCATTTCCTGTTGGGGAAGAGAATATCCCACAAGTAAGGATGACGCCGTGGACCGGACACACCTATGTTGGAGAAATGTCAGCCAATTCTGATATACCAAGTCTCCTCAGAAATAAAAGACTGAACATACCTCAATGCTGCTTGTAGCATGAAACCGTTCTCCACACTGAAGATTTCTCTTGCACTACCTTCAGAGACTCTGTGGGAACCAACGTGGATCTTAGTTACAACTGCTAAGATCATCAACCTCAGGGCAGAAATCTTCATCTCCAAATCTCCCTGAGAAAAATAGTACTCACCAGTACCATTTAAAATAAAAAACTTCTTGATTGAAGAATCTAAAACTAACACCTCACTTTACCTCTTCCTATTACTAACACAGGCAAAGAGAATGACTGGGGGTGGAGGGAAGGGAGGAGCTATATATACAGCTCTGCTGTGGTGCTCTTTGCCACTTCCTGTTAGCAGGAGGTTAATATCCCACAAGTAAGGATGAAATCCGTGGACTCGTCTTATCTTGTAGAAGAAATAAAATTACACCACTACACCTCAGCAATTAACGGAGGTGTCTTCCAAACGGTATAAAATCACTAGTCTGCTCACTAGAGAAGCTGCAGCCGTTTCGACACCGCTCCGTGCTGTTACACAGAGCGAAAGAATCGGTCACAGATTAGTTGAGCGACACAGCCATTAAGCGTGCACTCAAGCTGATTGAAAAGAAAAAAGAAAAAAAAAAAAAAAACACACCGTCTGTGAAAATAGGTCTAGGCTCTGACGGTTGGATAAAACTGATCCGTAGTGTTTTCCAGCTCTCAGGCAATAAACTCTGCATCTCGTGTTTTTCTGTCCAAAATGCAATTCATAGAAATAGACACTGAGTACTCTTAGGAGCTCTCACACATAAGTACCGTAGCGTTTTGTCGCACAAAAACACGGGAGCCTCAAGTTAACCCCTTCCATCAATAAAGGTGATTAACCCTTTGTCTCTATAACACACACAAGTGCCTGCACCGTGCCTTAAAGTGAAGGTAAAGTTAGATCATTCTTTTTACAGTATTCAATTTTGCAGCTTATAAAATACAGTCACTAAGTTTTTTTCTTTTAAACATTACTTATTTCTATAATATTAAGGTTTGATTTTTCTTTACCGTTCCGTTTCAAACTCCTCCCATGAGCCATTTCCCGATTTCTGGTATTGTGACAGAGCGGTCCCACCCGCTCTATACATGTGTACAAGGCTTGTGCACAGCGACTAAACGAACTGCGCATGCGCATAAACTCGCCGGTCAAGGCGAATGGGGTAATCCCGTCCCGTAATAAGCCTTCTACGTAACCCTATATGAAATATAAAAATTTGCATTGAGCATGCACGAAAAAGGGCCACGCTTGCTTTCCAAGTGTGAGCAAAAAAAGCTAACGCATGTGCATAGCGTACAAGACAGGGATGACATCAAATGACAGTCGCCTAACGGACAGAAAGTCAATTGGCTGGTGAAAAAAACGTGACCAGGATGTAAAAAAAAAAAAAAAAAAAAAAAAAAAGGGATAAAAAGTAAAATTAGAAATTTTAATGAATGAAAGTTCCATTTATTTGTGCTTATACCGTATGTATAGGATTCAATTAAAATAGAGCAAAGTTTACCTTTACTTTAAAGGGAAACTGAACCCAAATTTTATCTTTCGTGATTCAGATAGAGCATTAAATTTTAAGCAACTTCAGTTCCCTTTAAGGCAATCCCCTACTCAGGATTTAGTCCCAGGAAATATTGCAGAGGGCCTTCTATTAAACCTTCAGTGCCAGTCTCCCAACCTAGAAGACAAAAAGCACTTACCTGCAATTTCAGCTGTCCGTCCGATAGACAGCTTATACAGTGTGAAAGGATGCAACTCTTTACATAGACCTGTGGGAAAAAAAGAAAGAACAGAGTAAACCTACTCTGGCTTTCTATACTAGTGCAGCAAATATGTTAGGAAAATGCAGCAAGGCCCACCTTACAAGTTCTTAACTGCTTTAAAGCCACCACTACCCTACTGAAGAGATTAACATTAACATGGTCTACGGCTAGACCCAAAAAAAATTTCTTGTATCGAAAGAAATTCCAATTTTCTTCAGACGCCAAAATTTCACCTCCTCCATTTAACAGAGGCAAAGAGAATGACTGGGGATAATGGGTAGGGGAGTGACACTTAACAGCTTTGCTGTGGAGCTCTTTGCCACCTCCTGCAGGTCAGGAGTGATATTCCTACTAGTAATTGATGACATTGTGGACTCTCCATATTTTAGGAAAGAAATAGTGATTTCTATGAATGTTTTTTCTGGCCTTAAAGGGATATTCAAGCCAAAATTGGAAACCACATGGGTGCATTTCGGTATTGAACAGTAGCAATTTTGTAATATACATGTATTAGCAAAAATGCTTCTAATAAAAGCTATAGCTGTTTCAAAAGTATTAAAATAAGCACTGTGCACCAGCATATTAAACACAACACTTGTTCGGAGAGCCTAAGGTGCTTGTACCATCTGGTAATGACTCAATTTGTGACATGATACAAGCCTCACTGATGATCTGAGCAGCTGCATTGTTTAAAACGTGGGTGCAGTTTAAATATCTAACTACGCTTCACATGCATATATACATGTATATTGCAAATATGTTTCTATTCAAAGATGCAATAAAGCTATGTGCATTTATATTTTGACTGGAATGTCCCTTTAATAACCAGCAGGTTCACACATAAGTTGCTTTTAAACTCACCATCATCAATGCAGATTCTTTAACCCCTTAATGACCGAGGACGTGCAGGGTACGTCCTCAAAAAAAAGGCAGTTAATGCCTGAGGACGTACCCTGCACGTCCTCGGTGTGGAAAGCAGCTGGAAGCGATCCTGCTCGCTTCCAGCTGCTTTCCGGTTATTGCAGTGATGCCTCGATATGGAGGCATCCTGCAATAACCTTTTACGGCCATCCGATGCAGAGAGAGCCACTCTGTGGCCCTCTCTGCACCGGACATCGATGGCCGGTTTCGTTGGTGGGTGGGAGCCGACTTGGGAGGCGGGTGGGCGGCCATCGGTGTGCCGCATGACGTCAAGGGGGGCGGGATCGGGGGCGCGATCGTCGGGGGCGCGCGCGTGCACGGAGGGTGGCGGGCGGGCGCGTGCACGGGGCGGGAGCGGGTGGGAACCGCTACACTACGGAAAATGTTTTAATAATTAAGACCTAATCTTGTTTGTGCAAAAGCACAAAAAGTGATCATGGAGGGGTGGGGGGTTGGTTTTGTGTGGGGGGAAGCTACACTACAGAAACTTTTAATAAATGTTAAAAAAAAACATTTTTTTCTTCTAAACTGGGTACTGGCAGACAGCTGCCAGTACCCAAGATGGCGCCCATTAAGTTAGAGTGGGAGGGTTATAGAGCTTTTTAGGGGGGATCAGTGAGGTTGGGGTCTAAGGGGGGATCGTACACATCAGCATATGTAAATATGCTTCTTTTTTTTTTTTTTTTCAAAAAGGGCCAAATACCTTTTATTTTAGTACTGGCAGAGTTTCTGCCAGTACTTAAGATGGCGGGGACAATTGTGGGGTGGGGGAGGGAAGAGAGCTGTTTGGGAGGGATCAGGGGGTCTGATGTTTCAGGTGGGAGGCTGAGCTCTACACTAAATCTAATATTAACCCTGCAAGCTCCCTACAAGCTACCTAATTAACCCCTTCACTGCTAGCCATAATACACGTGTGATGCGCAGCGGCATTTAGCGGCCTTCTAAATACCAAAAAGCAATGCCAAAGCCATATATGTCTGCTATTTCTGAACAAAGGGGATCCCAGAGAAGCATTTACAACCATTTGTGCCATAACTGCACAAGCTGTTTGTAAATTATTTCAGTGAGAAACCTAAAATTGTGAAAAATGTAACTTTTTTTTTATTTGATCACATTTGGCGGTGAAATGGTGGCATGAAATATACCAAAATGGGCCTAGATCAATACTTGGGGTTGTCTACTACACTACACTAAAGCTAAAATTACCCCAAAAAGCTCCCTACATGCTCCCTAATTAACCCCTACACTGCTGGGCATAATACACGTGTGGTGCGCAGTGGCATTTAGTGGCATTCTAATTACCAAAAAGCAACACCAAAGCCATATAAGTCTGCTATTTATGAACAAAGGGGATCCCAGAGAAGAATTTACAACCATTTGTGCCATATTTGCACAAGCTGTTTGTAAATAATTTCAGTGAGAAACCTAAAGTTTGTGAAAAAATTTGTGAAAAAGTGAACGATTTTTTTTATTTGATCGCATTTGGCGGTGAAATGGTGGCATGAAATATACCAAAATGGGCCTAAATCAATACTTTGGGTTGTCTTCTAAAAAAAAATATACACATGTCAATGGATATTCAGGTATTCCTGAAAGATATCAGTGTTCCAATGTAACTAGCGCTAATTTTGAAAAAAAGTGGTTTGGAAATAGCAAAGTGCTACTTGTATTTATGGCCCTATAACTTGCAAAAAAAGCAAAGAACATGTAAACATTGGGTATTTCTAAACTCAGGACAAAATTTAGAAACTATTTAGCATGGGTGTTTTTTGGTGGTCATAGATGTGTAACAGATTTTTGGGGTCAAAGTTAGAAAAAGTGTGTTTTTTTCCATTTTTTCCTCATATTTTATAATTTTTTTTATAGTAAATTATAAGATATGATGAAAATAATGGTATCTTTAGAAAGTCCATTTAATGGCGAGAAAAACGGTATATAATATGTGTGGGTACAGTAAATGAGTAAGAGGAAAATTACAGCTAAACACAAACACCGCAGAAATGTAAAAATAGCCTTGGTCCCAAACGGACAGAAAATGGAAAAGTGCTGTGGTCATTAAGGGGTTAAGCACAAACAATCCTTTAATTCTTATGGTAGTGCAATATTATGAAAATTATAATTATGTAATTTAAACAAAACACTGAAGTGCTACTTAAAGGAATAGTCTAGTCAAAATAAAACATTCATGATTCAGATAATGCATGCAATTTTAAGCAACTTTCTAATTTACTCCTATTATAAATTTTTCTTCGTTCTCTTGGTATCTTTATTTGCATGTAAGTTAGAAGTCGGCCAATTTTTGGTTTAGCACCTGGATATCGCTTGCTGATTGGTGGCTACATTTAGACACCAAAGTGCCACCCAGGTTCTGAAACAAAAATGGGCTGGCTCATATGCTTGCATTCTTGCTATTTCAAATAAAGATACCAAGAGAAAGAAGAAACATTAATAGGAGTAGATTAGAAAGTTGCTTAAAATTGCATGCTCTTTCGATATCATGAAAGTTTAAATTTTGACTGGACTATTCCTTTAAGACCAGTCTGTTCAGAACTCTATTTTCCTTTAGAGTGAAATATCTAGTAGACATATGCAATTGGATCCTTCGTTAGACAAGAGCAGAATAGTGCATTCTTCCGCATTCCTGAGCCAGATTGATTCTTGTGCGAGATCACCACGTTAAGATCTGTGCAAATCCAGATATAAACATCAAATTGATCATACCTCTGCATTCGGATCCTAACGCACATCTAATATCTAGCTCATTTTTGGTCAATATGAAGGGAGACGCACCACAACAGGTAAACTTAATCTGTACAAAGATGTTTTGCTGAAATGTGTGCTTGTACCAGTGTCAACAGCATCTATAAAATGTAGACTTTTATATAGAGACTTGAAACCCAAAAATTCTCCCTTTCATTATTTAGATAGAACATTAACCCTTTAAGGACACAGCTTTCTGTTTGCTCAATTGTTTTATGACGGAAAAATTGCGTCATATGTCCTTAAGAGGTTAAATTTTTAAATTGTAATTCAATTCCATTATCAAAATATTCTTTGTTCTCTTTGTATTTTGTTGAAAAAGCAGGAATGTAAACTCCGGAGCATGCAGTACTATATGACTGTAGTTTTGCATTTGTAAGCACACAGGATATATTCAAAGAATGGGGCACAGAGTTGATAAACTTTTATTAAACTTCCAAAACAACAACAGATAAAATTAACACGTGTAGGAGACACAGTCTTCAGTGTTTCAGCTAGAAAGTGCCTTACTCATAGACGTGCTCCTATCCCCTACCCTGCTATTTAACTACATAGATTTAAGTTGATTTAAGGTGAAAAAGGTAACTGACATAATCAGCACGTATTTAAAATATAATTTATGCTTACCAGATAAATTAAATTTTCTTTCTTGGCAGCGAGTGTCCACAAATTTCATTCATAACCTATGGGAAATACGTCAACTGGGCACCAGGAGGCGGCAAAAACACCCCTGAGCATTGAAATATCCCTCCCACTACCCCTACCCTTTCAGTAGTTCAAGCCGAAGATAAGGAAACAAAAAAACATAAAAAGGCAAGAAAGAATATATTTTATAAATCCCTTAAAAATTATTTTATCTTTCTAATGGCAGTGAGAGTCCACAAATTCCATTCATAACCTATGTAAACCAATACCCACGCTGTGGAGTCCACAAAAGGAAGAACCTCTCTCCCAAAAAAAAGACTCCTTTGCTGAGCAAAAACATCAAAATCTGTAAAATTTTGTGAAAGCATGTAATGTAGACCAGGTAGCAACCTGTTTAAAAGAAGCCTCATTGAGGGCCCAAGAAGTAGACACCGAACAGGTATAATGTGCTGTAATCCAGGATGGAGGCTGCTAACTAGCCCCTATATAAGCCATGTGAATCAAACATCTGAGCCAGAAGGATAGAACAACTGTGGCCTTTTGACCCTTAAGCTTATTAAAAAAACAGAACAAACAAGGAAGATTCACAAAACTCCTTGGTAGCATGAAAATAAAAAATAAATAAATTTAAAGCTCTAACAATATCCAGATTATGCAATAACCTCTCCTTGGAGAAAGCAGGATTAGGACAAAGACGGAACAATTTCTTGATTGATAAGAGTTGAGACCGCCTTCAGTAAAAACCCTATCTTTGTCCAAGCTACAGCCTTATCCAAATAAACCACCAGATAAGGCTGGTCATACTGGAGGGCAGATAGACATTCCGAAACTCTACGAGCAGAGGAAATAGTACATTACGAACTTGGAAAGTGTTGTTTCTGTTAGCCATCAATAGAATGCCTAGGCTGAAAAGGAGCCTGTTGAACTCTTAAGAACAAGATTAAGGTTTCATAGAGGAGCAACAGGTTTGAAAACAGGTCTAATTCTAGAAATAGCTTGAACAAACAACTGAACATCTGGTAGATGAGCCTACTTCTTATGCAACAATACAGAAAAAGCAGAAATCTGACCTTTAAGAGAACTAGCCGACAGGCCCTTTTTCCAAAACATCCTGCAGAAACTGAAGGATATGCAGTCTTCAATTTGTGCCAAGGGAATCCACGTTCCGTGCAACAAAACAGATATGCCTTCCACACCTTATGGTAAATAAGTCTGGTAACAGGCTTACATGCCTGAACCAGAGTATCAATAACCGCCTCAGAGAATCCTCTGGGACAAAAACCAATCTTTCTATCAAAATCTAGATTCTCTGAAGCTGACTGCATGGAGATTGAACAGGCCCTGAGCCAGGTGGTCAACATGGAGGAGCAGACAACATTCTCACGAGGTCTGCATACCAAGTCATGTGTGGCCACGCAGGAGCTAACAGGAATTCTGAAATTTCCTCCTGTTTGAATTGAGATATTAATTGAGGAAGCAGAATTGGAGGGCACAGATACACTAGATTTAAATGCCAAGGAGCTACTAAGGCATCCACCAACTCCACCTTATCTCTCAACCTCAACCCGTATCTTGGTACTTTTGGCAATGAGACGGAAAAGATATATCTCCGAGCAACCCCTACCTACAGGTGGTCTTGCAAAAAAATTCTCCTGGTTTACAGACCATTCCCCAGAGAGAAGAGGGTCTGCTCAGAAAATCCGTTTCCCAGTTTTACACATCAGGAATGTGGATGGCTGATTTGGCATAGGTATGTCTCCACCCATTGAATATGAGACACTGAGCATCTAAGAACTGCAAGTTCCTCTCTGGTGAATGACATAGGCCACGGTAGTGATGTTGTCAGATTGAAATCGTATATAACAAATGGAACATAACTCAGGCCATTAAAGAAGAGCATTGAAGATAGCCATCATATCGAGCACATTGATCAAAAGAATCTCTTCCTCTGGTCCCCAGGTTTCCTGAGCTCTCAGAAAACCCCAGCCTGTCAAACTTGCATCTGTTAAAATTTCCCAAGATGGGCGAAGGAAGCACATGCCCTGGAGAAAAAGTTTCCTGAGACAGCCACCAGGAGAGAATTTCTTGTTTCTGGATCCAGAGATATTACCTGAGACAGGTCTAAATAATTCCCATTCCAATGGTTGAACATACATAAACTTTCAGATGAAAACAAGCAAAAGAAATAGCGTCTGAAGCCGCAACCATAAGACGTACCACCTCCATGCATTAGGCCACTGAAGGCCAAAAAGTTGATTGAAGTAGAAAGCAGGCAGCCTGAAGCATCTACCTGCAAATATCATAGATAAATATGCATGCAGATTGAACTTCCTGGGGGATCATCAAAAATTCTCTTGTGTTGGGAGTGAGAACCTTTTTCCTGGTTTAATTTCCAGCCATGTGTCAGAAAACGCCAGAGTAATTTCTTGATTCGGGTGCCATCTTTAAAATTTGTCGTCCAAATATGGTGCCACTGCAATGCCCTGTAGTCTGACTACAACAAGTAGGGACCCCAATACTTATTGAAAAATCATGGGAACCGCAGCTGGGCCAAAAGGGAAGCTATGAATTGGTAATGCTAGTCCAGAAAAGCAAAACGAAGATACTGGTAATGATCTTGGTGAATTGGAATATGATGGCACGCGTCCATCAGATCTATGGTAGCCATAAATTGACCTTCCTGCACAAGAGGAAGAATAGACCTGCTAGTTTCCATTATGAAAATGGGTACCCTTACAAACTTGAGGAACTTCAGATACAACATGGGATGAAAAGTTTCACTCCTGCTTGGGAACGATGAAATTTGAAAATAACCCTCTTCCCCTCTCTGTTTGAGGCACAGGAACAACCAGCCCCAGAGATACCAGATCATCTACACAGTGTAGGAAGGGTGTTTTTTTTTTATTCTGGCTCTTCCGAGAGAAAGAAAGAAAACCTGTTCCTTGAAGGGTGAGTTCAGAAACCTATTATGTATCCCTGAGATATGATGTCCAGAACCCAAGGATCCTGAATGGACTGAGCCCAAACCTCCTGAAACAGAGCTAACCTGCCCTCTACATGACCCTTCATTCCAACTCTGTCTAGGGTCGATTTCTTGAACTTTTTGTTCTTGGCTGTTGAAGCACTCCTCTCTGTGCCATCTCCGGACAAAAGGAGCGACATTGTCCCATAGAAAGGCACCCTTCCAGCCAGTGACAGTAGAAATGAAAGAATCTAGGCACGGGCCAAATAATTATCTTCCCTTAAAAGCCTGAAGATAGTAACCTAAACTTTGAGACCATGTCCGCTGACCAAGGTTTTAGCTGCAAAGCCCTTCTTGCTAGAACTGAACAGAATAATGGCATCACAAATGGAGGAATTAGCAGTTTTTCGTGCCTGGGATATCCTCCAGAAAAGGAGAATCTACCAAAATAAGGTCAAATTGAGTCTGACCAGAAGGTGGCAGCCCCAGCCACTGCAGCAATACCTACGGCTGGTTAGAAAAGTAAGCTTCCCTGAAGAGGGGGGGGGGCTTAAAAAAAGACAAAAAACTGATATCCCTCTAACTTCATATCCATAAGGTCCTTGAAAGATGTGCCATCTTCCAGAGGGATCTTAGTGTGTTTATCCAGGGTGGAAATGGCATTGTCTACCTTAGAGAGTACTCCAAGCTTCAAAATAGCTATCCGGAAAAGGGAACATTTTCTTAATATTCCGTGAAGGGGAAAAAACAATTTATGCTTACCAGATAAATTCCTTTCCTTCCGGATAGAGTACACGGCTTCATTCCTTACTGTTGCTTACTGTTGGGAAATACAAAAACCTGGCCACCAGGAGGAGGCAAAGAAACCCCAGCCAAAGGCTTAAATATCCCCCACACTTCCTCATTACCCAAGTCTTTCTGCCGAGGGAACAAGTAAAAGTAGGAGAAACATTAGGGAATAAATAGTGCCAGAAGTATAAAATAAATAGGGGACCGCCCAAAGACAAGGAAAAATGCCTATCCGGAAAAGGAATTTATCTGGTAAGCATACATTATGTTTTCCTTCCTAAGATAGGGAGAATCCACAGCTTCATTCCTTACTGATGGGAAAACTATACCCAAGCTCCAGATGACACAATGAATAACAGGAGGGAACAAAAAGGAAGATGCAGACCCCATTCTGAGGGCACCACAGCCTGCAAAACTTTCTTCCCGAAAGCTGCTTCAGCAGAAGCAAAAACATCAAATTTGTCAAATTTTGGAAAAGTATGTAAGGAGGACAAGGTAGCCGCTTTACAAATCTGATACATAGAGGCAGAGACAGTCAGTCTCTTGTGCAATAAAACCAACAGGGCTGAAATCTGTCCCCTCAGGGAACTAGCATTAAGGACCTTCTCCAGCCCATCCTGGAAAAAAAAGATCCTGGCAACCTTAACTCTGTGCCAGGAAAAAGCACGTTCTTCACACCAGAATAAGTAGGTCCTCCACACCTTGTGGTAGATACGCCAAGTAACTTGTTTACGAGCTTGAATAAGAGCATCAATGACACTCTCAGAGAAACCTCTCTTGGCTAAGACTAAGCATTCAATCTCCATGCAGTCAGCCTCAGAGAATCTAGATTTTGATGAACAAATGGACCTTGTATCAGCAAGTCTCTGCAATAAAGTAACTTCCACAGAGATGAGGACATCCCCACTAGATCCGCGAACCACGTCCTTCGCAGCCACGATGGAGCAATCAGGATTACTGATCACCGCTCCTGCTTAAAGCGGGCCACCACTCGAGGAAGAAGAGGTAATGGAGGAAAAAGATAGGAGTTTGAACCCCCAGGGCACTGCTAGAGCATCTATTAGATCCGCTTGGGGATCCCTCGACCCGTACCTGGGTAGCTTGGTATTGAGATGGGACGCCATGAGATCCATCTCCGGCGTCCCCCACTTCCTGCATATCTCTGCAAACACCTTGGGATGGAGAGACCATTCCCCTGGATGAAAGGATTGCCTGCTGAGAAAATTCGCCTCCCAGTTGTCCACACCTGGAATGTTGATCGCTGACAGCGAACAGCTGTGGGCCTCCGCCCACTCCAGAATCTGAGATACTTCCTTCATCGCCAAGGAACTTCTCGTTACCCTTTGATGGTTGATGTAAGTCACCAAGGTTATAATGTCTGATTGGAATCTGATAAACTGGGACGAACCCAGAAGTGGCCAGGCTTTCAAGGCCTTGAAGATTGCACGTAGTTCCAAAATATTGATCGGGAGAGAGGACTCCTGCTGAGTCCACAACCCCTCCCTGTGCCTTCCTGGTACCCCAAACGGCTCCCCATCCGGATAGGCTTGCGTCCGTAGTCACAATCTCCCAGGGTGGTCTTAAGAAGCATGTCCTTCGGGACAGATCTGGACAGAGCCACCAAGAGAGCAATTCTCTCGACCGGCTGTCTAATACAATGTGTTGAGACAGATCTGAATGATCGCCGTTCCACTGCCTCAGCATGCACAGTTGTAAAGGTCTGAAACAGAACCTGGCAAAAGGAATGATATCCATATAGGAAACCATGAGACCAATCACCTCCATACACTGAGCCACAGAGGGACTCAAGGAGGTCCGGAGGACAAGATATGCCGAAGTTCGCTTGCAACGTCTCTGGTCTGTTAGAAATATCCTCATGGATATGGAGTCTATTATAGAACCCAGGAATTCCACCCTGGTAATTGAGATAAGAATTTTTTTTCAAGTTTATCTTCCATCCATGTGATCGAAGAAGACTGAGAAGGGACTCTGAGAATTCTTCTGCAAGACGAAAGGATGGAGCTTGCACCAGAATATTGTCCAAGTATGGTGCTACTGTAATACCCTGAGTTCTGGCAACAGCTAGAAGAGCCCCCAGAACCGTTATAAAGATTCTTGGAGCAGTAGCTAGGCCAAACGGAAGGGCAATGAACTGGAAGTGCTGGTCCAGGAATGCAAACTGGAATGGAAAATGGAACTGAAAGTTTTCCCTGTGGTTTGGAACATGAAGGTAAGCGTCCTTCAGATCTATAGTGGTCATAAACTGGCCTTCCTAAACTAAAGGAAGGACCTTATTGTCTCCATCTTGAAGGAAGGGACACTGAGAAATGTATTTAAGCCCTTTAGGTACAGAATTGGGCGGAAAGTTCCCTCCTCCTTTGGGACCACGAAAAGATTTGAATAAAACCCCAAAACCTCTTTCTACAATAGGCACCAGGACAATGAGGATAGATCCCGAACGAACCCTAGAAAGGCATCCCTATTTTCTGGTCTGGTAGGCAGATTCGAGAGAAGGAATCTGCCCTTTGGCAGATGAGATTTGAAGCCTATCTTGTAACCCTGAGATACCACCTCAAAAATCAAACTGATCCTATACGTCCTTGAACCAGGCGTCTGGAAATAAGACAGTCTGCCCCCTACACAACCGATCCTGAATCGGGGGCCGCCACTTTAAGCCGATTTGTTTTCGGTGGGCTTCTTATTCTGCTTGGATTTATTCCAGGACTGAGCCGGCTTCCAAGTACTCTTGGGTTGCTCGGGCTTGGAGGAGGATTTTTGTCGTTGGGATTTGTCAGAACGAAAATTAGGATTGTCGTCCCTTAGACTTGTTCTTATCTTGCGGTAGGAAGGCACCCTTGCCTCCGGTAACGTAGAAATAATGGAGTCCAGGTCTGGACCAAATAAAATCTTTCCCTTGAAGGGGAAGATAAAGGAGACTGGACTTAGATGTCATATCCGCAGACCAAGACTTCAACCAGAGCGCCTGGCGGGCTAGACAAAAGAATTAGCATCTCCCAGAGCTTTAATTCTGTCTTGAATATACTAGAGGGGAGACTCCACCTCAATGAGTTGCAACAAAGAGTCGCACCAGCAGGTAGCCGCTCCGGCAACCACTGCAACTGCAGCCGCCGGTTGAAATAAAAATCCTGTATGTTAAAAACCTGAGAAAGATGTTTGATTCTCTTATCCATCGACTCTCTGAATGAAGAACTATCCTCAAAAAGTATAGTAGTATGTTTATGCAAGCGTAGAGCTAGCACCATCCACCTCAGGAATGGAGCCCCACAAATCCAGTTGAGATTCCGGGACCAACTTTTTAAAAGTAGACGAGGAGGAAAAGGAAGAACCAATTCTTTACAATTCGTTCTTAATGTTTGCCATCTTAACCTGCACAGGAAAAGTCAAAAGGAACTTTCCTGTGTTCGTAAACTGTCTAATTTAGGTATCATAGGTTCTTCAGGCAGGGCGTAGACAGAACCTCCTTTAATTAAAATGCAAGTGCTCAATTTTAATTTTAAATCTAAAGCACAGTTCCTCTGCAGCAGGAGGCTTAGACGCTAAGGACTCAGACCCAGAAAGTTCACCCTCTGAAGCTACAGAGGTTAACTCATCGGATAACTGGGACAGAATAGCTAAATCCAATAAATATTTAGAAGACTCTGGGTCAGGAGAGCTATGTTTAACCTTTCTCTTGCGTTTATTAGAGCGAGGTAATGCACTGAGGGCCGCAGA
Organism: Bombina bombina; assembly: GCF_027579735.1. Classification (NCBI taxonomy): domain Eukaryota; kingdom Metazoa; phylum Chordata; class Amphibia; order Anura; family Bombinatoridae; genus Bombina; species Bombina bombina. Next base: position 533,572,688 of record NC_069501.1, on the reverse strand, counting down.
CACCGTTTGTAACTGTGCGGCAAAGTCCGCAGGAAGAAGGACCCCTCCGGATGGAGGATTAGATGTGCCCCGGGGAACTGCATGTGGAGTGGATAATGTAGCAAGGGTAGTAATCTCACAGGACGCCAAGTTCTGAGAGGTAGACAGCTCAGAGGGACTAAGCCTTAGCAGGCTTGTCTCCATTCTTAGACTTAACTGTGTTAAGGCATGTGGAACATAATTGAGTGGGCGGGAAAACCACGGCCTCTTCACAATAAAAACAGGTATGATTTAGCACAGAAGGAGTACCTTCTAAAATGTAAGAGTCCTCCATAGCTCAGGTTATACCCACAGGAGGACACAAATAAAAATGTTTTTTTTATTATAGAAAACTGCACCTTTATACTCCCAATGGCTGGGGCACTCAACACCTCCTAGACCCAGACAGTTAACAGAGGAAACTCTCTCCTCAGGTTCAAGTCTCAGCCGGAATGGAAGAAATTAACATAGACCTGTTATTACAGTTACAGCAAGTAATAGGAGCCGTGCAATATTTTCAAAAATGAAAGTAAAACCGGTCTATCAGACCAGGAAAAAAAAAAAAAAAAAACACACAAAGCATCATGTAAATAATTAATACACTGATTAACCCCAACTGTTCAATAAACCCCCTTCAGAGGATATTAACCCTGGATCCTATCAAGGTATAAAGGAGCCACACTGTGACCCTGTTATAGTGTTTTGCGTGTAAAACTTGAAACAATCTTACCTCCAGGATCCATGCTGTGGAACAGAACACAGCCTCTCAAGTGTGACAGTCTTATAGCAGCGCTCCTGACATGGACTTGAGAGAGAAGGCAGGCAGTGAAACTCGTCAATACTGATTGCTTAGGAGCTGTTAGCAGTAGTCTGGATGGTTTTGCAGAAAAACTTTCCCTGCATCTCCAGACTAACTTTCGTCAATACTCTCACTGAGAGGTTGACATGACTACTTAAAACTCCAGTCCTATCTCGAAGGGCAGATACCCTTTTTCAGGATTTTCAGAATCTTCTGACACTTCTCTGCCAGCACCTAACGTGACGAAAGGCAAAGAATGACTGGGGTAATGAGGAAGTGGGAGAGATATTTAAGCCTTTGGCTGGGGTGTCTTTGCCTCCTCCTGGTGGCCAGGTGTTGTATTTCTCAACAGTAAGGGATGAAGCTGTGGACTCTCCTTATCTTAGGTAGGAAAGGAACACCAGGTTTCTTCCATTCCTTGGTTATAAATGTCCGCCACCAGTTTAAAAGACAATATCTAATTTATGTACCCGTTTTTCCTCTGCGGGTTTCTACTCAGGTTACGCCTAAAGTGCTCAAAACCTCTAAGTAAATATCTTAGGAGTTCAAATTTGAATCTAAATGTAATATACTCAGTCTATTTCAGGTTCTGTAAAGGAGTCAGAGGATGAAAAGCTCACCTTCAAAACGAGTCCCAGGCCCCACTGAATAAGACCTAGCATGCATTTATTAATCTCAAATAAAGGAGCAATTAACCTCCTGACTAGATTCAGAATCATCCATAGCACAATATAGAGATGTGACAGTACATTAAAAACACAAATCAAGATTTATGAGTACAGTATTGTGAAAACTCCAGAGAGCTCCCAAATTAGCCCCAGGCCTACAGTAAAATCTATGTCCGAGTTGTCTCACCACCACGCTGCCTCTCCGGTAGTGAAAAGGAACGCTGCGTATGCAGGGATAGCACCAAAGCAGCCTATGGCGTGAGAATTAACACGCCCACACAACCGCAGGACTCAATGAGCAGCAACCACACTGTATAAAAGCAAGCAAAATTATGTGCACCATTAAATTACAGTTCTGGTTCACTTCTATAGGTATAAGTGCTCCTTCTGTAAAAACTAAGGGCAGCGTCCACAATCTATGTAGTAGTGTACTGCGAGTCAACTAAACCACTTCTCCACGGCAGTGGCATGTACCGGGTCCGAACAGCAAGTCCAGTTAGAGGACCTGGTGCTAATTCTGTGGTGTCACAAACCACTACAGATTAAGCCTTTGCTTAGTAAACCGACCTAACCTGAGGTCTCATGGAGTTCAGATTGCCCCAGTGTTTAAATAAAGGACACAACTAATATGAGCAAACCCCTCAGTGTAAACAGGGTTATAAGTCAGCCTGCCGGCAATCTGTTCACTATCTCCTACTCCTTAAGCAACAAGCCATGAGAAACTGTAGTCAGGGCTTACACCCAGGTTCTGTCATCCTGAAGGAGTCCTGTAACACAAAGGTAAAATCAGTGTAACTAACACTTAGCCTGAAAAAGGGAGGATAGTATAACACTTGAGGCGGCAAAGGAACTTCCCTGCAACATCCAGTAGATAACATACACCAAAACTGCACTAAGAATTTCATGGCTTTAAACAACTCCCCTGCCTTCTCTTACAGGAAACAATCCATCGAGGACAATAAAAAGTAAAATCTTCAGCAGAGCACCTCTTCTCTTCCTACCTCCATTAAAGGGACAGTTAAGTATAAATTAAACTTTCATTATTCAGATAGGACTTAATTTGAATTGACTTTCCAATTTACTTTTATCATCAAATTTGCTTTTTTCTCTTGGTATTCTTAGTTTAAACTAAACATAGGTAGGCTCATATGCTAATTTCTAAGACTTTGAGGGCTGCCTCTTATCACATGCTTTATAAATCTCTTTTCAACACAAAGAGACAGAAAGTACACGTGGGCTATATAGATAACACTGTGTTCAGGCACAGGAGGTTATTTAAGATCTAGCACAAACCAATGCTAAATTTAAGACAATAGATAATAAACAGTCACAGTCATGTGATCAGGGGGCTGGAAGAAGGTTCCTAGATACAAGGTAATCACAGAGGTAAAAAGTACATTAATATAACTGTGTTGGTTATGCAAAACTGGGGAATGAGTAATAAAGGGATTATCTATCTTTTAAAACAATAACAATTCTATGGTTGACTGTCCCTTTAACGAGGCAAAGAACTACTGAGAGGGTAGGGGACGTGGGAGGGATATTTCAATGCTCTGTTTAGGGCGTCTGCTGCCTCATGGTGGCCAGGTGAAGTATTTCCAATAGGTTATGAATGGAATCTCACTGCCATTAGAAATTCATATTTAAAGGAATAGTACTCAAGAAGCAGAATACACATTGGATAAGGAACAAAATGCATACATATATAGCATAAATTGCACATTTAAATCAGTTTAACCCTTTAAAGGGCCAGTCAACCCAAAAAAATGTTCAAACATATTTAGATATTGTTTGCAATGATTAGTACTTCAAACAGTATCCCAATGTTGATAGAATTATGTTGTGAAAGTTAAAATTACTTTCAAGTTCACCTTTGCTTGTTTTGAGATGGTCGCTTGAGCCCTCCACCCCTGACTTTATCTTGAGATTGTACACATCGTCCACTAAATGAAACTAATCGATCCTGCGCTCCCCGCAATTTGTGCATGCATCATTTATGCTGAAAGGGACTTTTTTCAGTAAGGAACTAAAAACAACCGCTCAGTATCATAGCAGTTCTTGAATGCAGCAGACCAGTGTGTGCATTCAATGTATAATGCAATGCACACACTGGCCTGCCGCATTCAAGAACCGCTATGATACTGAGCGGTTGCTTTTAGTTTCTTACTGAAAAAGCCCTCTTCAGCATAAACGGCACATTGAGCATGCGCAAATCGCGGGGAAGCGCCGGATCAATTAGTTTTATTTAGTCGATGATGCGTACAAGCTTAGGATGACGTCAGGGGTGGAGGGCTCAGGCAGCCATCGCAAAATGGCTGAAGGTGAACTTGTAAGTAATTTAACTTTCACAACATAATTCTATCAACATTGGGATACTGTTTGCAGTACACTACTAATCGTTGCAAACAATATCTAAATAAGTTTGAACATTTTTTGTGTTGACTGGCTCTTTAAAGGGACAGTCTACACCAGAATTTTTATTGTTTTAAAAGATAGATAATCCCTTTATTACCCATATCCCAGTTTTGCATAACTAACACATTTATAATAATATACTTTTAACCTCTGTGATTATCTTGTATCTAAGCCTCTGCAAACTGCCCCTTTTTTTTAGTTCTTTTGACAGACTTGCAAGTCTAGCCAATCAGTGCCTGCTCCCAGATTACTTCACGTGCACAGTGTTATCTATATGAAATATGGGAACTAACACCCTCTAGTGGTGAAAAACTGTTAAAATGCAATCTGAAAGAGGTGGGCTTCAAGGTCTAAGAAATTAGCATATGAACCTCCTAGGTTAAGCTTTCAACTAAGAATACCAAGAGAACAAAGCAAAATTGGTGATAAAAGTAAATTGGAAAATTGTTTGAAATGACATGGTCTATCTGAATCATGAAAGTTTATTTTGGCCTAGACTGTCCCTTTAATTGTTCAAATTCAATTATCTCCCTTACACCCATTTATTCATTTAAAAAATAAAATAAATTACTCTTTGCTGCCACGTATTGCTCCAGATAAATAGCTAGGTATCTCATCAAATTTGCTTTGATCCAAAAAAGGTATTCTTTGTTAAATACAGAAGTAAATTGAAAACTTAAAACTACCCTTACCCCTATACTCAACATCTTCAACCTCTCCCTCAGCACCAGTATATTTCCCTCATCTCTGTAACATGCACTGGTCACACCTATCCTCAAAAAACCTTCCCTTGATCCAACCTCCCCATCCAACTACCACCCTATTTCCCTCCTCCCTCAAAGCTTCTCGAAAAACTAGTATATGCACGCCTATCCCATTTCCTTACATTAAACTCCCTCCTTGACCCACTGCAATCTGGATTTCGTCCCCATCACTCCACAGAGAGAGCAATTGTTAAGGTTACCAACAACCTACTTACAGCAAAATTAAAAGGCCACTTCTCTCTGCTTATCCTCTGATCTGTCCACAGCCTTTGACACTGTTGACCACCCTCTTTTTGCTCCATACCCTCCAATCCTTCGGCATCTGTGACACAGCCCTTTCGTGGTTCTCTTCCTACCTGTCAAACCGTACCTTTAGTGTAGCCATCTCTGGGGCCTCCTCTGCCCAGTCACCACTTTCTATCGGGGTACCGCAAGGCTCTGTCCTCGGTCCCCTTCTCTACTCAATCTACACGTCATCATTAGGTTCCCTAATAAAGTCCCACGGTTTCCAAAATCATTTGTATGCCGGCGACACCCAAATCTACTTCTCTGCACCAGACCTATTCTCCTTCCTTGCTAACCAGTGTCACTGTCTTGCTCACATCTCTTCCTGGATGTCCTCTCACTACCTCAAGCTAAATATCTCCAAAACTTTCACTCTTCACATTCAATGCTTGGCTAAAGCCTGCTCCTTTAACCATAAAAACATCTCTAAAATTAGACACTTCCTTAAACAAGACACAACTAAGATTTTAATCCACTCTCATCCTTTCCTGCCTCGATTATTGCAACTCTGTCCTCTCCGGTCTCCCCAGCTGTTGCCTAGCTCCTTTACAATCCTTAATGAATGCCTCTGCCAGACTCATCTTCCTTGCACGTCGCTCTTCATCTGCTGCACCTCTCTGCCAATCCCTTCACTGGCTTCCTCTTGCCTCTAGGATTAAACACAAAATTCTCACTCTGACATACAAAGCCCTCAACTGCACTGTTCACCCCTATATATAAGACCTTGTCTCCAGATACTCTCCCTCCTGTCCCCTTCGCTCTGCTCATGACCTCCTACTCTCCTCCTCTCGTTACCTCATCACACTCCTATTTACAGGACTTCTCCAGACTGGCTCCCATCTTATGGAACTCCCTGCCTTGCTCCACAAGACTCTCCACTAGTTTTGAAAGCTTCAAGTGCTCCCTAAAGACTCTACTGTTCAGGGATGCATACAACCTACACTAACCTTTCTTTATACCAGTTCCTCTCCTCAATTGCTATCCCCTGAACCCCCTTAGCATGTATGCCTAAGAGTCCAGCTGTTGTAGATCACCTACTGCTGACTACAACAGTGCGACTCTTGGCAAGGCCCTCTACCTATTTGATCCCTTTAATTGTTTTGTTGTACTCTGCCTTTGTTTATAGCGCTGCGGAATAAGAATAAAAAAAATTAAAAAAAATAATAATAATAATCTGTCTGAATCGCAAAAGAAAATTTTTGGGTTTCATATCCCTTAAATACAGTAGACCGTATAAGAGTCAGTACTTCTCCAAAAAGACTGATACAAACTTGTCCACAAAATAAAATGTGTCAAAAAAAAAAAAAAAAAAAAGTAAAAATGTATGCTTACCTGATAAATTGATTTCTTCTATGATACGACGAGTCCACGGATTCATCCTTTACTTGTGGGATATTATCCTCCTGCTAACAGGAAGTGGCAAAGAGCACCATAGCAGAGCTGTCTATATAGCTCCTCCCTTGACTCCACCCCCCAGTCATTCGACCGAAGGAATAGGAAGAAAAAGGAGAAACTACAAGGTGCAGAGGTGACTGAAGTGTAAAACAAAAAAATATAATCTGTCTTAAAATGACAGGGCGGGCCGTGGACTCGTATCATAGAAGAAATCAATTTATCAGGTAAGCATAAATTTACTTTTCTTCTATAAGATACGACGAGTCCACGGATTCATCCTTTACTTGTGGGATACAATACCAAAGCTACAGGACACGGATGAACGGGAGGGACAAGACAGATGCCTAAACAGAAGGCACCACTGCTTGAAGAACTTTTCTCCCAAAAATAGCCTCCGAAGAAGCAAAAGTATCAAATTTGGAAAATTTGGAAAAGGTATGAAGGGAAGACAAAGTCGCAGCATTACAAATCTGTTCAACAGAAGCATTGTTTTTAAAAGCCCATGTGGAAGCCACCGCTCTAGTAGAGTGGGCTGTAATCCTTTCAGGAGGCTGCTGTCCAGCAGTCTCGTATGCCAACCGGATGATGCTTTTCAGCCAAAAAGAAAGAAGTAGCCATAGCTTTTTGACTTCTCTGTTTGTACTCTTTTCTGGAAAACGTAGAAAATGTTTGATGGAAATCCTTGGTCGCTTGCAAGTAAAACTTCAAAGCACAAACCACGTCCAAGATGTGTAATAGACGCTCCTTCTTAGAAGAAGGGTTAGGACACAGAGAAGGAACAACAATTTCCTGATTAATATTCTTATTAGTAACAACTTTAGGAAGGAATCCAGGTTTGGTACGCAAAACCACCTTATCGGAATGGAAAACAAGATAAGGTGAGTCGCATTGCAATGCATATAGTTCAGAAACTCTTTGAGCCGAAGAGATAGCAACTAAAAACAGAACTTTCCAAGATAGAAGCTTAATATCTATGGAAAGCATAGGTTCAAACGGAACCCCTTGAAGAACGAAATTCAAACTCCATGGCGGAGCAACAGGTTTAAACACAGGCTTGATTCTAACTAAAGCCTGACAAAACGACTGAACGTCTGGAACATCTGCCAGACGCTTGTGCAGTAGAATTGATAAAGCAGATATCTGTCCCTTTAAGGAACTAGCTGATAGCCCCTTCTCCAATCCTTCTTGGAGAAAGGACAAAATCCTAGGAATCCTGATCTTACTCCATGAGTAGCCTTTGGATTCGCACCAATAAAGATATTTACTCCATATCTTATTGTAAATTTTCCTAGTGACAGGCTTTCGAGCCTGAATAAAAGATATCTATGACCAACTCAGAGAATCCCTGCTTAGATAAAATCAAGCGTTCAATCTCCAGGCAGTCAGCCGCAGAGAGACTAGATTTGGATGTTGGAACGGACCTTGAATGAGAAGGTTCTGTCTCAGTAGCAGTGTACACGGTGGTAGAGATGACATTTCCTCCAGGTCTGCATACCAAGTCCTGTGTGGCCACGCAGGTGCTATCAAAATCACTGAAGCCCTCTCCTGTTTGATTCTGGCAATCAGACGAGGAAGGAGGAGGAAATGGTGGAAACACATAAGCCAGGTTGAACAACCAAGGTACTGCTAGAGCATCTATCAGTACTGCTTGGGGATCCCTTGATCTGGATCCGTAACAAGGAAGTTTGGCATTCTGACGAGATGCCATCAGATCCAATTCTGGTGTGCCCCATTGATGAATCAATTGTGCAAACACCTCCGGATGGAGCTCCCACTCCCCCGGATGAAAAGTCTGAAGACTTAGAAAAACCGCTTCCCAGTTCTCCACTCCTGGGATATAGATTGCTGATAGAGTGAGTCTCTGCCCATAAGATTATTTTGGAAACCTCTATCATCGCTAGATAACTTTGTTCCCCCCTGATGATTGATATATGCTACATTCGTGATATTGTCCGACTGGAATCTTATGAATCTGGCCGAAGCCAGCTGAGGCTACGCCTGAAGCGCGTTGAATATCGCTCTCAGTTCTAGAATATTTATTGGAAGGAGAGCCTCCTCCTGAATCCACACACCCTGTGCTTTCAGGGAATTCCAGACTGTACCCCAGCCCAATAGGCCGTCGTCCGTCATCACTATGACCCATGCTGGCCTGCGGAAACACATTCCCTGGGGCAGATGATCCTGTGACAACCACCAAAGAAGAGTCTCTGGTCTTTTGATCCAGATTTATCTGAGGAGATAAATTTGCTTAATCCCCATTCCACTGTCTGAGCATGTATAGTTGCAGTGGTCTGAGATGCAAGCGAGCAAACAAAACTATGTCCATTGCCGCTACCATTAGTCCAATTACCTCCATACACTGAGCCACTGACTGCCGAGGAATGGAATGAAGTGCTCGGCAGGTAGTTAAGATCTTTGATTTTCTGACCTCCGTCAGAAAATTTTTCATGTTTACCGAATCGATCAGAGTTCCCAGGAATGGAACTCTTGTGAGAGGGATAAGTGAACTTCTTTACGTTCACCTTCCACCCGTGAGATCGTAGAAAAGCCAACACGATGTCCGTGTGAGATTTGGCTAGTTGGTAAGTTGACGCCTGAATTAAGATATCGCCCAAATAAGGCGCCACTGCTATGCCCCGCGGCCTTAGAAATGCCAAAAGGGACCCTAGCACTTTTGTGAAAATTCTGGGAGCTGTGGCCAACCCGAAGGGAAGAGCCACAAACTGGTAATGCTTGTCCAGGAAGGCGAACTTGAGGAACTGGTGATGATCTTTGTGGATAGGAATGTGAAGATACGCATCCTTCAAATCTACGGTGGTCATATATTGACCCTCCTGGATCATTGGTAAAATAGTCCGAATGGTCTCCATCTTGAAGGATGGGACTCTGAGAAATTTGTTTAGGATCTTGAGATCTAAAATCGGTCTGAAGGTTCCCTCTTTTTTGGGAACCACGAACAGATTGTCCCTGTTCTGCTTTTGGAACTGGGCAGATTACACCCATAGTATATAGGTCTTCTACACAGCGTAAGAACGCCTCTCTTTTTGTCTGGTTTACAGGAAACCGTGAAAGATGAAATCTCCCCTTTGTAGGAGAATCTTTGAATTCTAGAAGATACCCGCCCCCGGGTCACAATTTTTAATGCCCAGGAATCCTGAAAGTCTCTTGTCCAAGCCTGAGAGAAGAGAGAAAAAGTCCCCCCCCCCCCCCCCCCACACACCAGATCAGGTCCCGGATCAGGGGCTGCCCCTTCATGCTGTCTTGGTAGCAGCAGCGGGCTTCTTGGCCTGTTTACCTTTATTCCAGGTCTGGTTAGGTCTCCAGACAGACTTGGATTGAGCAAAATTCCCCTCCTGCTTTGTGGCAGGGGAGGAGGTAGCGGGACCATCTTTGAAGTTTCGAAAGGAACAAAAATTATTCTGTTTGGCCCTCATTCTATTTGTCATATCCTGAGGAAGGGCATGGCCTTTTCCTCCAGTGAGGTCGGAAATTATCTCCTTCAGTTCAGGCCCGAATAGGGTCTTACCCTTGAAAGGAATAGCTAATAGCTTAGATTTTGATGACACATCAGCAGACCAGGACTTAAAGGGACAGTCAACACCAGAATTTTTGTTGTTTAAAAAGAAAGATAATCCCTTTATTACCCATTCCCCAGTTTTGCATATCCAACAGTTATAATAATACATGTTTTACCTCTGTAATTATATTGTATCTAAGCCTCTGCTGACTGCCCCCTTTATTTCAGTTCTTTTTGACAGACATGCAGTTTAGCCAATCAGTGCTCACTCCTAGGTCACTTTACGTGCATGAGCACAATGTTATCTAAATGAAACAGGTGAACTAATGCCCTCTAGTGGTCAAAATGTATTCAGATTAGAGGCAGTCTTCAAGGTCTAAGAAATAAGCATATGAACCTCCTAGGTTTAGCTTTTAACTAAGAATACCAAGAGAACAAAGAAAAATTGGTGATAAAAGTAAATTGGGAAGTTGTTTAAAATTGCATGCCCTATTTAAATCATGAAAGTTGATTTTGGACTTGACTGTCCCTTTAAGCCATAACGCTCTACGCCCCAAAATGGCAAAACCTGAATTCTTTGTCGCTAATTTAGCCAGTTGAAAAGCAGCATCTGTAATAAAAGAATTAGCTAGCTTGAGAGCCTTAATTCTATCTAAAATCTCATCCAATGGGGTCTCAACCTTAAGAGCCTCCTCAAGAGCCTCGAACCAAAAAGCAGCTGCAGTAGTTACAGGAACAATGTACGCTATAGGTTGCAGAAGAAAACCCTGATGAATAAATATTTTCGTTAGAAGACCCTCTAATTTTTTTATCCATAGGATCTTTGAAAGCACAACTGTCCTCAATAGGTATAAATGTACGCTTAGCTAGGGTAGAAACAGCTCCCTCCACCTTAGGGACCGTCTGCCAGGAATCCCGAATGGTGTCAGATATGGGAAACATTTTCTTAAAAGTAGGAGGGGGAGAGAACGGAATGCCTGGTCTATCCCATTCCTTAGTAACAATGTCCGAAATCCTCTTAGGGACCAGAAAAACATTAGTGTAAGAAGTAACCTCTAGATATCAATCCATTTTACACAATTTCTCTGGAGGAATTATAACAGGGTCACAGTCATCCAGAGTCGCTAAAACCTCCCTGAGTAACAAGCGGAGGTGTTCAAGCTTAAACTTAAAAGCCGTCATATCTGAGTCTGTTTGAGGGAACATCTTTCCTGGATCAGAAAGCTCTCCCTCAGACAGCAATTCCCCTACCGCCAATTCAGAGCATTGTGAGGGTACATCGGAGATGGCTAATAAAGCGTCAGCATTTACTCTCATACCGGAACTACTGCGCTTCCCCAGCAAACCAGGCAGTTTAGATAATACCTCTGAGGGTAGTAGACATAACTGCAGCCATATCTTGCAGGGTGAAAGAATTAGACGCACTAGAAGTACTTGGCGTCGCTTGGGCGGGCGTTAAAGGTTGTGACACTTGGGGAGAAGTAGATGGCAAAACGTGATTCTCTTCTGACTGAGAATCATCCTGCAACATACTTTTATCAGCTAAAAATATGTTCTTTGCAATGTAAGGCCCTTTCAGTACATGGACACATTTTAAGTGGGGGTTCCACAATGGCTTTCCTCAATGTCAGACATGTTAAACAGGCTAGTAATGACCACAAACCGGCTTGAAAACACTTTATTTAGTGAAAAAATCTTTTTAAAAAAAACGGTACTGCGCCTTTAAGAGAAAAAAGCATACAATTTTTCCAAAACTGCTTAAAAACAATCAAATTGTCCCAATTTTATGGTAGAAGCATCCCAATTCTGCAGCTAAGTTTGCCCCACAAGGAAAGGAATACTTATTCCTTACAGGAAAAAACTGAAAAATACAAATCGTTTATTTCAATCAAACGCACCCCCCTGCACCTCACCACAGCTCTGCTGTGGCACCTACCTGCCCTCAGGGGTCTGTAAAACCGGGTTAAACCTTCGTTTTGGCCCAATACAGCTCATAAAGGCCCACCGTATCTGGAGCTTGCTGCTTGCTTGAGAAAAACAACTGCGCAACTGAGGCGCGAAAATAGGCCCCGTCCATCTCACTCGATGCCTCACAGCCCAAATGAACTGCACCAGAGCGGTCTAAAAACCTAGCCATGTGGGTTCATAAACCCAGAAATGAAGCCATGTGTACCCTTCTTAAATAAAGCATAAAAAAGTCTCTCCTTTAAAAACATTAACTGCACACCCAAACATGTAAACGTTTGCCCACAAACATTCAAACATCAGTGTCAACCATTTTTATATAGCCCATATATGCAAGCTCAGTAATACCCCTCTTTAAACTTAAGGATTACTGCTTACCCTCTCCCTCATGGGGATACTGTCAGCTAATTCTGAAATAACACAGTCTCTCCAGAAAAAAAAAAAAATGACTGAACATACCTCACTGCTTATAGCATGAAAAACGTTCCTCACACTGAAGTTTCCTAAGTACTCCTCAGCCATTCTTTGGGAACTGCACTGGATCTTAGTAACAACTGCTAAGATCATCAGCCTCCAGGCAAAAGTCTTCATCCATCTGCTGCCTGAGGGAAAATAGTACACACCGGTACCATTTCAAATAAAAAACTCTTGCTTGAAGAAAATAAAAACTAACTTTATCACCTCTTTCACTTTACCCTTCCTAGTACTTAGAGTAGGCAAAGAGAATGACTGGGGGTGGAGTCAAGGGAGGAGCTATATAGACAGCTCTGCTATGGTGCTCTTTGCCACTTCCTGTTAGGAGGATAATATCCCACAAGGATGAATCCGTGGACTCGTCGTATCTTATAGAAGAAAAAAAAAATTGGGGATAAGAACCTAAACAAAACTGATTCTTCACCTGGAATCAGAACCTTGTAATTAAAAAACATAATTTATGTTTACCTGATAAATTTATTTCTCTTGTAGTGTATCCAGTCCACGGATCACCCATTACTTGTGGGATATTCTCCTTCCCAACAGGAAGTTGCAAGAGGATCACCCACAGCAGAGCTGCTATATAGCTCCTCCCCTAACTGTCATATCCAGTCATTCGACTGAAAACAAACAGAGAAAGGAGAAACCATAAGGTGCAGTGGTGACTAGTTTAATTAAAATTTAGACCTGCCTTAAAAGGACAGGGCGGGCCGTGGACTGGATACACTACAAGAGAAATAAATTTATCAGGTAAGCATAAATTATGTTTTCTCTTGTTAAGTGTATCCAGTCCACGGATCATCCATTACTTGTGGGATACCAATACCAAAGCTAAAGTACACGGATGATGGGAGGGACAAGGCAGGATTAAGCGGAAGGAACCACTGCCTGAAGAACCTCTCCCCCAAAAACAGCCTCCGAAGAAGCAAAAGTATCAAATTTGGAAAATTTGGAAAAAGTGTGAAGCGAAGACCAAGTCGCGGCCTTGCAAATCTGTTCAACAGAGGCCTCATTTTTAAATTAAAGGCCCAGGTGGAAGCCACAGCTCTAGTGGAATGAGCTGTAATCCTTTCAGGGGGCTGCTGTCCAGCAGTCTCATAGGCTAGGCGTATTATGCTCCGAAGCCAAAAGGAAAGAGGTTGCCAAAGCTTTTTGACCTCTCCTCTGTCCAGAGTAAACGACAAACAGGGAAGATGTTTGACGAAAATCTTTAGTAGCTTGTAAGTAAAACTTCAAGGCACGGACTACGTCCAGATTATGTAAAAGACGTTCCCTCTTTGAAGAAGGATTAGGACACAATGATGGAACAACAATCTCTTGATTGATATTCTTGTTAGAAACCACCTTAGGTAAAAACCCAGGTTTGGTACGCAGGACTACTTTATCTGCATGAAAAATCAGATAAGGAGAATCACATTGTAAGGAAGATAGCTCAGAGACTCTCCGAGCCGAGGAAATAGCCATCAAAAACAGAACTTTCCAAGATAAAAGTTTAATATCAATGGAATGAAGGGGTTCAAACGGAACTCCTTGAAGAACTTTAAGAACCAAGTTTAATCTCTACGGGGGAGCAACAGGTTTAAACACAGGCTTAATTCTAACCAAAGCCTGGCAAAATTCCTGGACGTATGGAACCTCTGCCAGACGCTTGTGCAAAAGAATAGACAGAGCAGAAATCTGTCCCTTTAAGGAACTAGCTGATAATCCTTTGTCCAAGCCCTCTTGGAGAAAAGACAATATTCTAGAAATCCTAACCTTACTCCATGAGTAATTCTTGGATTCACACCAATAGATATTTACTCCATATCTTGTGGTAGATTTTCCTGGTAACAGGCTTTCGTGCCTGTATTAAAGTATCAATGACTGACTCGGAGAAGCCACGCTTTGATAGAATCAAGCGTTCAATCTCCATGCAGTCAGTCTCAGAGAAATTAGATTTGGATGATTGAAAGGACCTTGTATCAGAAGGTCCTGTCTTAGAGGCAGAGTCCATGGTGGAAAGGATGACATGTCCACTAGGTCTGCATACCAAGTCCTGCGTGGCCACGCAGGTGCTATCACAATCACCGATGCTCTCTCCTGTTTGATTTTGGCAATCAGTCGAGGGAGCAGAGGAAACGGTGGAAACACATAAGCCAGGTTGAAGAACCAAGGCGCTGCTAGAGCATCTATCAGCGTCGCTTCTGGGTCCCTGGACCTGTAACAAGGAAGCTTGGCGTTCTGGCGAGACGCCATGAGATCCAACTCTGGTTTGCCCCAACGATGAATCAACTGAGCAAACACCTCCGGATGGAGTTCCCACTCCCCCGGATGGAAAGTCGGACGACTTAGAAAATCCGCCTCCCAGTTCTCCACGCCTGGGATATGGATAGCTGACAGGTGGCAAGAGTGGTACTCTGCCCAGCGAATTATTTTTGAGACTTGTAACATCGCTAGGGAACTCCTGGTTCCCCCTTGATGGTTGATGTAAGCCACAGTCGTGATGTTGTCCGACTGAAATCTGATGAACCTCAGTGTTGCTAACTGAGGCCAAGCCAGAAGAGCATTGAATATCGCTCTTAACTCCAGAATATTTATTGGAAGGAGTTTCTCCTCCTGAGTCCACGGATCCCTGTGCCTTCAGGGAATTCCAGACTGCACCCCAACCTAGAAGGCTGGCGTCTGTTGTTACAATTGTCCAATCTGGCCTGCGAAAGGTCATACCCTTGGACAGGTGTACCCAAGACAACCACCAGAGAAGAGAATCTCTGGTCTCTTGATCCAGATTTAGCAGAGGGGACAAATCTGTGTAATCCCCATTCCACTGACTCAGCATGCATAATTGCAGCGGTCTGAGATGAAGGCGTGCAAATGGCACTATGTCCATTGCCGCTACCATTAAGCCGATTACCTCCATACACTGAGCTACCGAAGGGCGCGGAATGGAGTGAAGAACACGGCAAGCATTTAGAAGTTTTGATAACCTGGACTCCATCAGGTAAATTTTCATTTCTACAGAATCTATAAGAGTCCCTAAGAAGGAGACTCTTGTGAGTGGGGATAGAGAACTCTTTTCCTCGTTCACTTTCCACCCGTGCGACCTCAAATGCCAGAACTATCTCTGTATGAGACTTGGCAACTTGAAAGCTTGACGCCTGTATCAGGATGTCGTCTAGATACGGAGCCACCGCTATGCCTCGCGGTCTTAGAACCGCCAGAAGTGAGCCCAGAACCTTTGTAAAGATTCTCGGGGCTGTAGCCAACCCGAAGGGAAGAGCTACAAATTGGTAATGCCTGTCTAGAAAGGCAAACCTTAGAAACCGATTATGATCTTTGTGAATCGGTATGTGAAGGTAGGCATCCTTTAAGTCCACTGTGGTCATGTACTGACCTTCTTGGATCATGGGTAGGATGGTCCGAATAGTTTCCATTTTTAAAGATGGAACTGAGGAATTTGTTTAAGATCTTTAGATCCAAAATTGGTCTGAAGGTTCCCTCTTTTTTGGGAAACACAAACAGATTCGAATAAAAACCCTGTCCTTGTCAAGTCTGCGGAACTGGATGGATCACTCCCATAACTAGGAGGCCTTGTACACAGCGTAGGAATGCCTCTTTCTTTATCTGATTTGCAGATAGCCTTGAAAGATGAAATCTCCCTTGTGGAGGGGAAGCTTTGAAGTCCAGAAGATATCCCTGAGATATGATCGCCAACGCCCAGGGATCCTGAACATCTCTTGCCCACTCCTGGGCGGAGAGAAAGTCTGCCCCCTACTAGATCCGTTACCGGATAGGGGGCCGTTCCTTCATGCTGTCTTAGAGGCAGCAGCAGGCTTTCTGGCCTGCTTGCCTTTGTTCCAGGACTGGTTGCTGTTTTGAGGAAGGGTGTGACCCTTACCTCCAGTAATGTCAGCAATAATTTCCTTCAAACCAGGCCCGAATAAGGTCTGCCCCTTGAAAGGAATGTTGAGTAATTTAGACTTCGAAGTCCCGTCAGCTGACCAGGATTTAAGCCATAGCGCCCTACGCGCCTGGATGGCGAATCCGGAATTCTTAGCCGTTAGTTTAGTCAAATGAACAATGGCATCAGAAACAAATGAGTTAGCTAGCTGAAGTGTTCTAAGCTTGTCAATAATTTCAGTCAATGGAGCTGTATGGATGGCCTCTACCAGGGCCTCAAACCAGAATGCCGCCGCGGCCGTGACAGGCGCAATGCATGCAAGGGGCTGTAAAATAAAACCTTGTTGAATAAACATTTTCTTAAGGTAACCCTCCAATTTTTTATCCATTGGATCTGAAAAAGCACAACTGTCCTCAACCGGGATAGTAGTACGCTTTGCTAAAGTAGAAACTGCTCCCTCCACCTTAGGGACCGTCTGCCATAAGTCCCGTGTAGTGGCGTCTATTGGAAACATTTTTCTAAAAATAGGAGGTGGGGGAAAAGGCACACCCGGTCTATCCCACTCCTTGCTAATAATTTCTGTAAGCCTTTTAGGTATAGGAAAAACATCAGTACACACCGGTACTGCATAGTATTTATCCAGCCTACACAATTTTTCTGGGATTGCAACTGTGTTACAGTCATTCAGAGCAGCTAATACCTCCCCAAGCAACACATGGAGGTTCTCAAGCTTAAATTTAAAATTAGAAATTTCTGAATCAGATTTCCCCGAATCAGAGATGTCACCCACAGACTGAAGCACTCCGACCTCATGATCTGCATATTGTGACGCAGTATCAGACATGGCCCTTACAGGATCTGCGCGCTCTGTATTTCTCCTAATCCCAGAGCAATCGCGATTGCCTCTTAATTCAGGCAACCTGGATAATACCTCTGACTGGGTATTATTCATGATTGCAGCCATGTCCTGCAAGGTAATCGCTATGGGCGTCCCTGATGTAATTGGCGCCATATTAGCGTGCATCCCCCTGAGCGGGAGGCGAAGGGTCTGACACGTGGGGAGAGTTAGTCGGCATAACTTCCCCCTCGTCAGAATCTTCTGGTGATATTTCTTTTATAGTTAAAGACTGATCTTTACTGTTTAAGGTGAAATCAATACATTTAGTACACATTCTCCTATGGGGCTCCACCATGGCTTTCAAACATAATGAACAAGTAGTTTCCTCTGTGTCAGACATGTTTAAACAGACTATCAAGCTTGGAAAACACTTTAAACAAGTTTACAAGCAATATAAAAAACGTTACTGCACCTTTAAGAAACACAAATTGTCAAAATTTGAAATAACAGTGAAAAAAGGCAGTTAAACTAACAAAATTTTTACAGTGTATGTAACAAGTTAGCAGTGCATTGCACCCACTTGCAAATGGATGATTAACCCCTTAATACCCAAAATGGAATAATAAAAGACAAAAACGTTTTTTGTTTTGTTTTGTCAAACAGTCACAACAACTGCCACAGCTCTACTGTGGCTTTTTTACCTCCCTCAAAAACGACTTTGAAGCCTTTTGAGCCCTCCAGAGATGTCCTGGATCATGCAGAGGGAAACTGAATGTCTCTGTCAGTATTAAAAAAGGCCCCTCCCACTCATATTACAACAGTGGAAAGCCTAAGGAAACTGTTACTAGGCAACATTCAAGCCAGCCATGTGGAAAAAAACTAGGCCCCAATAATTTTTATCACCAAATACATATAAAAACGATTAAACATGCCAGCAAACGTTTTATTACATTTTTATAAGAGTATGCATCTCTATTAATAAGCCTGATACCAGTAGCTATCACTGCATTTAAGGCTTTACTTACATTAGTTCGGTATCAGCAGCATTTTCTATCAAATTCCATCCCTAGAAAAAACATAATTTATGTAAGAACTTACCTGATAAATTCATTTCTTTCATATTAGCAAGAGTCCATGAGCTAGTGACGTATGGGATATACATTCCTACCAGGAGGGGCAAAGTTTCTCAAACCTCAAAATGCCTATAAATACACCCCTCACCACACCCACAAATCAGTTTTAACGAATAGCCAAGAAGTGGGGTGATAAGAAAAAAGTGCGAAAGCATAAAAAAAATAAGGAATTGGAATAATTGTGCTTTATACAAAAAAATCATAACCACCACAAAAAGGGCAGGCCTCATGGACTCTTGCTAATATGAAAGAAATGAATTTATCAGGTAAGTTCTTACATAAATTATGTTTTCTTTCATGTAATTAGCAAGAGTCCATGAGCTAGTGACGTATGGGATAATGAATACCAAAGATGTGGATCTTCCACGCAAGAGTCACTAGAGAGGAAGGGATAAAATAAAGACAGCCAATTCCGCTGAAAAATAATCCACACCCAAAACAAAGTTTAAATCTTATAATGAAAAAAACTGAAATTATAAGCAGAAGAATCAAACTGAAACAGCTGCCTGAAGTACTTTTCTACCAAAAACTGCTTCAGAAGAAGAAAACACATCAAAATGGTAGAATTTAGTAAAAGTATGCAAAGAAGACCAAGTTGCTGCTTTGCAAATCTGATCAACCGAAGCTTAATTCTTAAAAGCCCAGGAAGTAGAGACTGACCTAGTCGAATGAGCTGTAATCCTTTGAGGCGGAGTTCTACCCGACTCAACATAAGCATGATTAATCAAAGACTTTAACCAAGATGCCAAAGAAATGGCAGAAGCCTTCTGACTTTTCCTAGAACCGGAAAAGATAACAAATAGACTAGAAGTCTTTCGGAAATCTTTAGTAGCTTCAACATATTTCAAAGCTCTAACTACATCCAAAGAATGCAACGATCTTTCCTTAGAGTTCTTAGGATTAGGACACAATGAAGGAACCACAATTTCTCTACTAATGTTGTTAGAATTCACAACCTTAGGTAAAAATTTAAATGAAGTTCGCAACACCGCCTTATCCGGATGAAAAATCAGAAAACGAGACTCACAAGAAAGAGCAGATAATTCAGAAACTCTTCTAGCAGAAGAGATGGCCAAAAGAAACAAAACTTTCCAAGAAAGTAATTTAATATCCAGCGAATGCATAGGTTCAAAGAGGAGCTTGAAGAGCCCCTAGAACCAAATTCAAACTCCAAGGAGGAGTAATTGACTTAATAACAGGTTTTATACGAACCAAAGCCTGTACAAAACAATGAATATCAGGAAGACTAGCAATCTTTCTGTGAAAAAGAACAGAAAGAGCAGAGACTTGTCCTTTCAAGGAACTTGCAGACAAACCTTTATCCAAACCATCCTGAAGAAACTGTAAAATTCTAGGAATTCTAAAAGAATGCCAAGAAAAATGATGAGAAGACCACCAAGAAATGTAAGTCTTCCAGACTCGATAATATATCTTCCTAGATACAGATTTACGAGCCTGTAACATAGTATTAATTACGGAGTCAGAGAAAAAACTATGACTGAGAATCAAGCGTTCAATCTCCATACCTTCAAATTTAAGGATTTGAGATCCTGATGGAAAAAAGGACCTTGCGATAGAAGGTCTGGTCTTAACGGAAGAGTCCACGGTTGGCAAGTAGCCATCCGGACAAGATCCGCATACAAAAACAGAATTTATGCTTACCTTATAAATTACTTTCTCCAACGGTGTGTCCGGTCCACGGCGTCATCCATTACTTGTGGGAAATGTTCTCCCCCACAGGGAAAGGCAAGGAGAGCACACAGCAAGAGCTGCCCATATAGCTCCCCCTCTGGCTCCGCCCCCCAGTCATTCGACCGACGGTTAGGAGAAAAAGGAGAAACTATAGGGTGCCGTGGTGACTGTAGTGTATAAAGAAAAAAAATTTCAACCTGATTAAAAAAAACCAGGAGCGGGCCGTGGACCGGACACACCGTTGTAGAAAGTAATTTATCAGGTAAGCATAAATTCTGTTTTCTCCAACATTGGTGTGTCCGGTCCACGGCGTCATCCATTACTTGTGGGAACCAATACCAAAGCTTTAGGACACGGATGAAAGGAGGGAGCAAATCAGGTTACCTAAACGGAAGGCACCACGGCTTGCAAAACCCTTTCTCCCAAAAATAGCCTCCGAAGAAGCAAAAATATCAAATTTGTAGAATTTGGCAAAAGTGTGCAGAGAAGACCAAGTCGCTGCCTTACATATCTGGTCAACAGAAGCCTCGTTCTTATAGGCCCATATGGAAGCCACAGCCCTAGTAGAGTGAGCTGTGATATGGTCAGGAGGCTGCCGTCCGGCAGTCTCATAAGCCAAGCGGATAATGCTTTTCAGCCAGAAAGAGAGAGGTGTAGCAGCAGCTTTTTGACCTCTCCTCTTACCAGAGTAAACGACAAACAAGGATGAGGTTTGTCTAAAATCTTTTGTTGCTTCTAAATAGAACTTTAAAGCACGAACAACATCTAAATTGTGTAATAAACGTTCCTTCTTTGAAACTGGATTCGGACACAAAGAAGGAACAACTATTTCCTGGTTGATGTTCTCGTTGGAAACAACTTTTGGAAGAAAACCAGGCTTAGTACGTAAAACAACCTTATCTGAATGGAACACCAGATAGGGTGGATCACACTGCAAAGCAGATAATTCAGAAACTCTTCTAGCAGAAGAAATAGCAACCAAAAACAGAACTTTCCAAGATAGTAACTTAATATCTATGGAATGTAAAGGTTCGAACGGAACCCCTTGAAGAACTGAAAGAACTAAATTTAGACTCCAAGGAGGAGTCATGGGTCTGTAAACAGGCTAGATTCTAACCAAAGCCTGAACAAAAGCTTGTATATCTGGCAAAGCTGCCAGTCGTTTGTGCAACAAGACGGATAATGCAGAAATCTGTCCTTTTAGAGAACTAGCTGACAATCCTTTATAAAAACCTTCTTGGAGAAAGGAGGGAATCTTTGGAATTTTAATCTTACTCCAGGAGAATCCTTTGGATTCACACCAACAGATATATTTTTTTCCATATTTTATGGTAAATCCTTCTAGTCACAGGTTTTCTGGCTTGGACCAGATTATCAATCACAGAATTTGAAAACCCCCGCTTGGATAAAATCAAGCGTTCAATTTCCAAGCAGTCAGCTGCAGAGAAACTAGATTGGGATGTTCGAATAGACCTTGTACTATAAGGTCCTGTCTCAAAGGTAGCTTCCATGGTGGAGCCGATGACATATTCACCAGGTCTGCATACCAAGTCCTGCGTGGCCACGCAGGAGCTATCAGAATCACAGAGGCCTTCTCCTGTTTGATCCTGGATATGAGCCTGGGGAGGAGAGGAAACGGTGGAAACACATATGCTAGGTTGAACGACCAAGGCGCCACTAATGCATCCACTAGAGTCGCCTTGGGATCCCTGGATCTGGACCCGTAGCAAGGAATCTTGAAGTTCTGACGGGACGCCATTAGATCCATGTCTGGAATGCCCCATAATTGGGTTAACTAAGCAAAGACCTCCGGATGGAGTTCCCACTCCCCCGGATGGAAAGTCTGACGACTCAAATAGTCCGCCTCCCAGTTGTCTACTCCTGGGATGTGAATAGCAGATAGATGGCAGGAGTGATTCTCTGCCCATTGGATTATCTTGGTTACTTCCTTCATCTCTAGGGAACTCTTTGTTCCCCGCTGATGATTGATGCTAGGTGTCACCTGCGCGGGCAAAGCTGGTGTAGACACAGAAGGAGAGGATGTAGAGCTATCCCCACTACCTTCATTAGATAAATCGTCTTGGGCAACATTATGAAAAATAACAGAGCTGTCCTGATTTTGTTTGGACGCTATGGCGCAATTATCACAAACACTCGAAGGGGGAACCACATTTGTCTCTATACACACAGAACATAGGTTATCTGATGGAACAGACATGTTAAACAGATTTAGGCAGGCAAACAATGCAATAAAAACGATTTTAAACAAAAACGTTACTGTCTCTTTAAATAATAAAATGACACATTTATTTCTGAATGTTCAAAAAACGTTGAAGGCAATATCCGATTTTTCTGAAATTTGGACCCCAGTGTCTTAATGCTTAGAAAGTATTGCACAGCAAATATGGAGACTCTAGCTCTTAAAACAAGCAAACCGGAGCTAATTGTTGGATTTAACCGTTTTTACACACCACAATCCCAGCTACAGCCTTGCTGCAGCTTTTTACCTTCCTTAGGGGGTCACCATTCACAGAAAAAAAGCCTTTTGGAGTCACTTTCTGAACCACAGGACCCTCTCACATGAATCTGCATGCACTGCCTTGAAATTCAATTGCACAGCTGAAGTGCCAAAATGAGGCTTCCTCCCTCAGCACACTAGAGTGAAGGGGCCTTCCTGACTAGATTTAGGTGTCTAAAACAAGCCAGATCAATAAAAAATGTTCCCAAGTGTATGTGAGCTTATAAAATATTTCAAATGGTATAATATTGTAATAAAAACCAATCGATTTAGCCCCTAACAGTGTCTACCAGCATAAAAAACAAAAAGGGGAAGCCTGATATCTTTTTTGCTGAGGTGAAAGAAAAATGGCTTACCGTTTCCCCAGAGGGGAAAAATTACTGTCATCTAGCATTAGCCTGTGTTGTTAGGAGACTATTCATACCTGAAGCAGATGAGTCTGCAAACTGTTACCCTCAACTGAAGTTCTCTTGTTTCAACAGTCCTGCGTGGTAACAGTAATGGATTTTGGTTACTTGTGCTAAAATCATAGCCCTCTTAAACAGAAATCTTCATCACTTTTCTGTTATAGAGTAAATAGTACAAGCCAGCACTATTTTAAAATAACAAACTCTTGATAGAAGAATAAAAAACTACAACACCACAAACTCCTCGCCATCCCCGTGGTAGATGCTACTTGTTCAGAGCGGCAAGGAGAATGACTGGGGGGCGGAGCCAGAGGGGGAGCTATATGGACAGCTCTTGCTGTGTGCTCTCCTTGCCTTTCCCTGTGGGGGAGAACATTTCCCACAAGTAATGGACGACGCCGTGGACCGGACACACCAATGTTGGAGAAAACCAGTGAAGCCATGCTGGAGCCACCAGCAGAACAAACGAACGCTCCTTGAGAATCATGGAAATCACTCTTGGAAGAAGAACTAGAGGCGGAAAGATATAAGCAGGATGATACTTCCAAGGAAGTGACAATGCATCCACTGCTTCCGCCTGAGGATCTCTGGATCTGGACAGATACCTGGGAAGCTTCTTGTTTAGATGAGAAGCCATCCGATCTATTTCTGGAAGTCCCCATATTTGAACAATCTGAAGAAATACCTCTGGGTGAAGAGAAAATTCGCCTGGATGTAGCGTTTGGCGACAGAGATAATCCGCTTTCCAATTGTCTACCTGGGATATGAACCGCAGAAATTAGACAGGAGCTGGATTCCGCCCATACAAGTATTCGAGATACTTCTTTCATAGCCAGAGGACTGTGAGTTCCTCCTTGATGATTGACATATGCCACGGTTGTGACATTGTCCATCTGGAAACAAATGAACGACTCTTTAGAAGAGGCCACGACTGAAGAGCTCTGAAAATTGCACGGAGTTCCAAAATGTTGATTGGTAATCTCGCCTCCTGAGATTCCCAAACCCCTTGTGCTGTCAGAGACCCCCATACAGCTCCCCAACCTGTCAGACTTGCATCTGTTGAGATCACAGTCCAGGTTGGAAGAACAAAAGAAGCCCCCTGAACTAAACGATGGTGGTCTGTCCACTACGTCAGAGAGCGTCGAACAATCGGTTTTAAAGATATTAATTGAGATATCTTTGTATAATCCCTGCACCACTGGTTCAGCATACAGAGCTGAAGAGGTCGCATGTGATAACGAGCAAAGGGGATCGCGTCCGATGCAGCAGTCATAAGACCTAGAATTTCCATGCATAAGGCTACCGAAGGGAATGATTGAAATTGGTTTCAGCTTGTCGAAACCTTCAGTCTCAGACGTCTCTTGTCCGTCAGAGACAGAGTCATGGACACTGAATCTATCTGGAAACCGAAAAAGGTTACCCTTGTCTGAGGAATCAACGAACTCTTTGGTAAATTGATCCTCCAACCATGTTCTCGAAGAAACGATACAAGTTGATTCGTATGAGATTCTGCTAAATGTGAAGACTGAGCAAGTACCAAGATATCGTCCAAATAAGGAAATACCACAATACCCTGTTCTCTGATTACAGATAGAAGGGCACCGAGAACCTTTGTAAAAATCCTTGGAGCTGTTGCTAGGCCAAACGGCAGAGCCACAAACTGGTAATGCTTGTCTAGGAAAGAGAATCTCAGAAACTGATAGTGCTCTGGATGAATAGGAATATGCAGATATGCATCTTGTAAATCTATTGTGGACATATAATGCCCTTGCTGAACAAAAGGCAGTATAGTCCTTATAGTTACCATTTTGAATGTTGGTATTCTTACATAACGATTCAATATTTTTAAATCCAGAACTGGTCTGAAGGAATTCTCCTCCTTTGGTACAATGAAGAGATTTGAATAAAACCCCAGCCCCTGTTCCAGAACTGGAACTGGCATAATTACTCCAGCCAACTCTAGATCTGAAACACATTTCAGAAATGCTTGAGCCTTCACTGGATTTATTGGGACACGGGAAAGAAAAAATCTTCTTGCAGGAGGCCTTATCTTGAGGCCTATTCTGTACCCTTGTGAAACAATGTTCTGAATCCAAAGATTGTGAATCGAATTGATCCAAATTTCTTTGAAAAATCGTAATCTGCCCCCTACCAGCTGGGCTGGAATGAGGGCCGCACCTTCATGTGGACTTGGGAGCTGGCTTTGGCTTTCTAAAAGGCTTGGATTTATTCCAGACTGGAGATGGTTTCCAAACTGATACCGCTCCTGTAGGGGAATGATCAGGCTTTTGTTCCTTATTGTGACGAAAGGAACGAAAACGATTAGCAGACCTAAATTTACCTTTAGATTTTTTATCCTGTGGTAAAAAAGTTCCTTTCCCCCCAGTAACAGTTGAAATAATAGAATCCAACTGTGAACCAAACAATTTATTACCCTGGAAAGAAAGGGCAAGCAAAGTTGACTTAGAAGACATATCAGCATTCCAAGTTTTAAGCCATAAAGCTCTTCTAGCTAAAATAGCTAAAGACATATACCTGACATCAACACTAATGATATCAAAGATGGCATCACAGATAAAATTATTAGCATGTTGAAGAAGATTAACAATGCTATGGGAATTATGATCTGTTACTTGTGCTAAAGCTTCCAACCAGAAAGTTGAAGCTGCAGCAACATCCGCCAAAGATATAGCAGGTCTAAGAAGATTACCTGAACATAAGTAAGCTTTTCTTAGAAAGGATTCAACTTTCCTATCTAAAGGATCCTTAAAGGAAGTACTATCTGCCGTAGGAATAGTAGTACATTTAGCAAGAGTAGAGACAGCCCCATCAACCTTAGGGATTTTGTCCCAAAACTCTAATCTGTCAGATGGCACAGGATATAATTGCTTAAAACGTTTAGAAGGAGTGAATGAATTACCCAAATTATTCCATTCCCTGGAAATTACTTCAGAAATAGCATCAGGGACAGGAAAAACTTCTGGAATAACTACAGGAGATTTAAAAACCTTATTTAAACGTTTAGATTTAGTATCAAGAGGACCAGAGTCCTCTATCTCTAATGCAATTAAGACTTCTTTAAGTAAAGAACAAATAAATTCCATTTTGAAGAAATATGAAGATTTATCAGCATCAACCTCTGAAACTGAATCCTCTGAACCAGAGGAAACATTATCAGAATCAGAATGATGTTCATTTAAAAATTCATCTGAAAAATGAGAAGTTTTAAAAGACCTTTTACGCTTACTAGGAGGAATAACAGACATAGCCTTCTTAATGGATTTAGAAACAAAATCTCTTATGTTAACAGGAACACTGAGTATTAGATGTTGATGGAACAACAACAGGTAATGTAACATTACTAAAGGAAATATTATCTGCATTAACAAGTTTGTCATGACATTCATTACAAACAACAGCTGGAGGAACAGATACCACAAGTTTACAGCAAATACACTTAACTTTGGTAGATCCAACATCAGGCAGCGATTTTCCAGAAGTATCTTCTGATTCAGGGTCCATCTGAGACATCTTGCAATATGTAATAGAAAAAACATATAAAGCAAAATTGATCAAATTCCTTAAATGACAGTTTCAGGAATGGGAAAAAATTCCAGTGAACAAGCTTCTAGCAACCAGAAGCAAATAAATAGTGAGACTTATATAATGTGGAGACAATAATGACACCCATATTTTTTAGCGCCAAAAAAAGACTCCCACATTATTTGGCGCCTAAATGCTTTTAGCGCCAAAAATGACGCCACATCCGGTAACGCCGACACTTTTGGCGCAAAAACGTCAAAAAAATGATGCAACTTCCGGTGACAAGAACGACGCCGGAAATAACAAATTTTTTTGCGCCAAAAAAGTCTGCGCCAAAATGACGCAATAAAATGAAGCATTTTCAGCCCCCGCGAGCCTAACAGCCCACAGGGAAAAAAGTCAAATTTTAAGGTAAGAGAAAAATTGATTATTCAAATGCATTATCCCAAATAATGAAACTGACTGTCTGAAATAAGGAATATTGAACATCCTGAATCAAGGCAAATAAATGTTTAAACACATATATTTAGAACTTTATATAAAAGTGCCCAACCATAGCTTGGAGTGTCACAAAAATAAGACTTACTTACCCCAGGACACTCATCTACATGTAGTAGAAAGCCAAAGCAGTACTAAACGAGAATCAGTAGAGGTAATGGTATATATAAGAGTATATCGTCGATCTGAAAAGGGAGGTAAGAGATGAATCTCTACGACCGATAACAGAGAATCTATGAAATAGACCCCGTAGAAGATCATTGAATTCAAATAGGCAATACTCTCCTCACATCCCTCTGACATTCACTGCACGCTGAGAGGAAAACTGGGCTCCAACCTGCTGCGGAGCGCATATCAACGTAGAATCTAGCACAAACTTACTTCACCACCTCCACAGGAGGCAAAGTTTGTAAAACTGATTTGTGGGTGTGGTGAGGGGTGTATTTATAGGCATTTTGAGGTTTGAGAAACTTTGCCCCTCCTGGTAGGAATGTATATCCCATACGTCACTAGCTCATGGACTCTTGCTAATTACATGAAAGAAATATTAACTGCACATACCTTATTGCAGGAAAACCTGCACGCCATTCCCTCTCTGAAGTTACCTCACTCCTCAGAATATGTGAGAACAGCCATGGCTCTTAGTTACTTCTGCTAAGATCAAAGAAAACGCAGGCAGATTCTTCTTATAAATACTGCCTGAGATAAACAGTACACTCCGGCACCATTTAAAAATAAACTTTTGATTGAAGAATAAACTAAGTATAAAACACCACACTCCTCTTACGACCTCCATCTTGGTTGAGGCTTGCAAGAGAATGACTGGGTATGACAGTTAGGGGAGGAGCTATATAGCAGCTCTGCTGTGGGTGATCCTCTTGCAACTTCCTGTTGGGAAGGAAAATATCCCATAAGTAATGGATGATCCGTGGACTGGATACACTTAACAAGAGAAAGGTTCTATTTCCTTGTAAGCAATTCTTCAACACCAAGGAAATCCATTTCTAGCACACACACTAGAATGTGTAGTGTTTATAAGAGCATATGGTCAAATTAGTAATCTTCTAAAAACTATTTTCACGATGGCCCATTTAGTTTTTTTCATTAAAAAAAGGAAAATTAAAGAATTATTAGTTATGGGGTTAATATCTAATATATCTGTTGAACAATGTATCACAGAATCTATTTCAAAATTACACTATTAAATTTGTGCTTTCGATATCTTAAAGGGACAGTCAACTCAAAAAATGTTATTGTTTAAAAAGATATAATCCCTTTATTACCCACTCCCCAGTTTTGCACAGCCAACATGGTTATATTAATATACTTATAACCTCTGTGATTATATTGTATCTAAGCCTCTTTTGACAGCCCCCTGATCACATGACTATTACTTGCATTTTAGCTGTGTTGTGCAGAACCCACGGGTGTGAGCACTATGCTATCTACATGGCCCACATGAACTAGCAGTCTCCTGTTGTGATAAGCAAATAAATTAAAAAAGCATGTGATTAAGAGGCTGTCTATAGTGGCTTAGAAACAGGCAGAAATTTAGAGGTTTGAATGTTTTAAAGTATATTAATATAACAATGTTCGTTGTGCAAAGCTGGGGAATGGATAGTAAAGGCATTATCTTTTTAAACAACAATTTTAGTGTTGACCGTCCCTAAAAGTCCTCAAGTAGCCTCCACCCACCCGCCACCCCAACAGGCCAGGTTTTCATTATAGCTGAACCAGTGCAAAGGTGAAATAATCAGCTGATGGGTGAGAGCAGGTAAGTAGCCACGGTGTTACAGATCAACTGATTACTTCACCTGTGCATGGATTTAGCTATAATCAAAACCTGGCCTGTTGGGGGTACTTGAGGACTGCAATTGAGAAACACTGGCTGAAGTTACATTTAAAAATAACAGAAATTTTTAAAAATTGCAAAAAATTTTACACTGTCCTCTCATGGATGACCACATTTTTCTCAGAACAGTGTGTGCGCGTGTTTGTGTGCATATGTACACACATACATATGAATCCAATCTCTGTCAGCAAGAAACATGTAGCACTACAACCTCAGCCAGTGGAAAAAAACAGTATAGCAGTTTGGGTAGAGTGCCAGCAGGTTTTGAGTGCCACCTCAGGCACTAGTAGTGCCTTAAGTTTCCACATATGGACTAGGGAAACAATCAAATTCAGTTTTTACAAACATATGCTTGATGGTGTGCATGGTCTTGATTGAGCAAAGTCTTAACCAACATTTTTGTTCAAGAAGCAAGACATTTTTTAGCTTTTGTAAAACATTTATGGCTATGGCAAAACAACCACCTTCGTTAGTATCCCAGATTGCTTTAACACGTAGAGAAGGTCGAGCAAGGAAATCAGATCTCCTTATTTTATCACTTCCTATACACGCGCTTCTTTATATTATCTCTCTGTTTACCCAAGTCCAATACTTCGAAAAGAACAAGTGGAAATTGGCATTTAATACTCTTTCATACCAAGCACTAGGGGTGTAATTTTTATTTGCTGGCTATGCTTACATAACTTTTCTATAGTCAAAACAAAAACTCAGTATACCACAGGCAAAAGCAGCTATTGCAAATACTGATAACAATGTAGAGTTATTTGTAAATCATTTAATATACTCAAAGCAGGCAAAAAAATGACCATTGGGAACAAATTTAAGGGGCGATAATGAAAATTATGAAGAGACTGAACAGAGGGAAAACAGCGCAACCCAGGATTCAAGCGTAAAATAATTTTATTACAAAATCACACGCACATATAAAAACATACTTACAAGAAGTATGTACTTGATAAGCACAAAAAAGTCTTTAGATAGAACCTAGCCTGTTGCTGTTCCATGGCCTACCAAACCTTAAAGATGACACTAAGCAAAACCTATTATACATAATGCTTAACAGCGCCAAATCACTGATACCACAAAGATGGAAATCCACAGAAATCCCAGACCTCACATCATGGAAACAGCATGTGGACAGCTTGCTCCTTATGGAGCGATACCACTATCTCGGATTAGGCAAGCTAGAGACGCATGAATACATGCTAATGCGCTGGAACGCACATAGAGACACCTGAAGGGTTTGCTGACTAAATTAGACAAGGAGATACTGGCAAGGTAGCCCACTGATTTCGGAGAGACATAAGTCAGTCCAATTACTTGACCAACTACTTCAGCCCCCCAGATATACCCTTACAATACCACTCCACACAGACGACCCTCCCCCTCCCTCCCCCCTCCTAACGCTCCCAATACTTGCACCACAATATGCCTTACCACAAGTGTTTAAAGTATTTGATTTGCAGCATTTGACCAGAAATGTTATTGTTTGATAGGATAACTTAAGATTTGTTGGACATTCTATATATATGAAAATCTTGGACTCTGCCCCACTAACATCTCACCAAACAATACTGTTATGAACTTTCTAATAGCCCAAGAGCGACTTGCGATCTCCCATATGATGTTAGCAGAGATCACTCCTTGAAACGATCTCAGAGCCATTATAAGTCTTAACTTGTTAGATCTAAGTTTTTAACAAGAGCCTCAAAGAATTATTGTTCAATCTCTAAAAAAAAACAAAAAAAAACTCTGTATTAAAGGGACACTGAACCCAATTTTTTTCTTTTGTAATTCAGAAAGAGCATGCAATTTTAAGCAACTTTCTAATTTACTCCTATTATCAATTTTTCTTCGTTCTCTTGCTATCATTATTTGAAAAAGAAGGCATCTAAGCTTTTTTTTGGTTTCAGTACTCTGGACAGCACTTTTTTTATTGGTGGATGAATTTATCCACCAATCAGCAAGGACAACCCAGGTTGTTCACCAAAAATGGGCCGGCATCTAAACTTACATTCTTGCATTTCAAATAAAGATACCAAGAGAATGAAGAAAATTTGATAACAGAATTTATGCTTACCTGATAAATTACTTTCTCCAACGGTGTGTCCGGTCCACGGCATCATCCTTACTTGTGGGAATATCTCTTCCCCAACAGGAAATGGCAAAGAGTCCCAGAAAAGCTGGCCATATAGTCCCTCCTAGGCTCTGCCCACCCCAGTCATTCGACCGACGGGCAGGAGGAAAAAATAGGAGAAACCATATGGTACCGTGGTGACTGTAGTTAGAGAAAATAATTCATCAGACCTGATTAAAAAACCAGGGCGGGCCGTGGACCGGACACACCGTTGGAGAAAGTAATTTATCAGGTAAGCATAAATTCTGTTTTCTCCAACATTGGTGTGTCCGGTCCACGGCGTCATCCTTACTTGTGGGAACCAATACCAAAGCTTTAGGACACGGATGAAGGGAGGGAGCAAATCATGTTACCTAAACGGAAGGCACCACAGCTTGCAAAACCTTTCTCCTAAAAATAGCCTCCGAAGAAGCAAAAGTATCAAATTTGTAAAATTTGGCAAAAGTGTGCAGTGAAGACCAAGTCATATCTGGTCAACAGAAGCCTCGTTCTTGAAGGCCCATGTGGAAGCCACAGCCCTAGTGGAGTGAGCTGTGATTCTTTCAGGAGGCTGCCGTCCAGCAGTCTCGTAAGCCAATCGGATGATGCTTTTAAGCCAAAAGGAAAGAGAGGTAGAAGTTGCTTTTTGACCTCTCCTTTTACCAGAATAGACGACAGAGAAGATGTTTGTCTGAACTCTTTTGTAGCTCCTAAATAAAATTTTAGAGCACGGACTACATCTAAACTGTGTAGCAAACGTTCCTTCTTTGAAACTGGTACAACTATCTCCTGGTTAATATTTTTGTTGGAAACAACCTTTGGAAGAAAACCAGGCTTAGTACGCAAAACAACCTTATCTGAATGGAACACCAGATAGGGCGGAGTACACTGTAGAGCAGTTAACTCTGAAACTCTTCTAGCAGAAGAAATAGCAACCAAAAACAAAACTTTCCAAGATAATAACTTAATATCTATGGAATGTAAAGGTTCAAACGGAACCTCTTGAAGAACTGAAAGAACTAGATTTAGACTCCAGGGAGGAGTCAAAGGTCTGTAAACAGGCTTGATCCTAACCAGAGCCTGAACAAATGCTTGAACATCTGGCACAGCTGCCAGTCTTTTGTGTAGTAAGACAGATAAAGCAGAGATCTGTCCCTTTAGAGAACTCGCAGATAATCCTTTATCCAAACCTTCTTGCAGAAAGGAAAGAATATTAGGAATTTTTATCTTATTCCATGGGAATCCCTTGGATTCACACCAACAGATATATCTTTTCCATATTTTAAGGTAAATCTTTCTAGTTACCGGTTTTCTGGCCTGAACCAGAGTATCTATCACAGAATCTGAAAACCCACGCTTTGATAAAATCAAGCGTTCAATTTCCAAGCCGTCAGCTGGAGGGAGACCAGATTTGGATGTTCGAATGGACCCTGAACAAGAAGGTCCTGTCTCAAAGGTAGCTTCCATGGTGGAACCGATGACATTCACCAGGTCTGCATACCAAGTCCTGCGTGGCCACGCAGGAGCTATCAAGATCACCGAGGCCCTCTCCTGTTTGATCCTGGCTACCAGCCTGGGAATGAGAGGAAACGGTGGAAACACATAAGCTAGGTTGAAGGTCCAAGGCGCTACTAGTGCATCCACTAGAGTCGCCTCGGGATCCCTGGATCTGGACCCGTAGCAAGGAACCTTGAAGTTCTGACGAGACGCCATCAGATCCATGTCTGGAATGCCCCATAATTGAGTCAACTGGGCAAAGATCTCTGGGTGGAGTTCCCACTCCCCCGGATGGAATGTCTGACGACTCAGATAATCCGCTTCCCAGTTTTCCACACCTGGGATGTGGATCGCAGATAGATGGCAGGAGTGATCCTCCGCCCATTGTATTATTTTGGTCACTTCTTTCATCGCTAGGGAACTCCTTGTTCCCCCCTGATGATTGATATACGCAACGGTCGTCATGTTGTCTGATTGGAATCTTATGAATCTGGCCTTTGCAAGCTGAGGCCAAGCTCTGAGAGCATTGAATATCGCTCTTAGTTCCAGAATGTTTATCGGCAGAAGAGACTCTTCCAGAGACCATGGTCCCTGAGCTTTCAGGGATTCCCAGACCGCGCCTCAGCCCACTAGACTGGCGTCGGTCGTGACAATGACCCACTCTGGTCTGCGGAAGCTCATTCCCTGGGATAGATGGTCCAGGGTCAGCCACCAACGGAGTGAATCTCTGGTCTTCTGATCTACTTGAATCACTGGAGACAAGTCTGTATAGTCCCCATTCCACTGTTTGAGCATGCACAGTTGTAATGGTCTTAGATGAATTCGTGCAAAAGGAACTATGTCCATTGCTGCAACCATCAACCCTACTACTTCCATGCACTGAGCTATGGAAGGATGTGGAACAGAGTGAAGAACTTGACAAGTGCTTAGAAGTTTTGACTTTCTGACATCTGTCAGAAAAATCCTCATTTCTAAGGAATCTAATATTGTTCCCAAGAAGGGAAATCTTGTTGACGGAGACAGAGAACTTTTTTCTATGTTCACCTTCCATCCGTGAGATCTGAGAAAGGCCAGAACGATGTCTGTATGAGCCTTTGCTTTTGAAAGGGACGACGCTTGTATTAGAATGTCGTCCAAGTACGGTACTACTGCAATGCCCCTCGGTCTTAGAACCGCTAGAAGGGATCCGAGTACCTTTGTGAAAATCCTTGGAGCAGTGGCTAACCCGAATGGGAGGGCCACAAACTGGTAATGTTTGTCCAGAAAGGCAAACCTTAGGAACTGAAGATGTTCTTTGTGGATAGGAATATGTAGGTACGCATCCTTTAAATCCACGGTAGTCATAAATTGACCCTCCTGGATAGTGGGTAGAATCGTTCGAATGGTTTCCATTTTGAACGATGGTACCCTGAGAAATTTGTTTAGGATCTTTAAATCCAGAATTGGTCTGAAGGTTCCCTCTTTTTTGGGAACTACGAACAGATTTGAGTAAAAACCCATTCCTTGTTCCGTCATTGGAACAGGGTGTATCACTCCCATCTTTAACAGGTCTTCTACACAATGTAAGAACGCCTGTCTCTTTATTTGGTTTGAGGATAAGTGAGACATGTGGAACCTTCCCCTTGGGGGTAGTTCCCTGAATTCCAGAAGATAACCCTGAGAAACTATTTCTAGTGCCCAGGGATCCTGAACATCTCTTGCCCAAGCCTGAGCAAAGAGAGAGAGTCTGCCCCCTACTAGATCCAGTCCCGGATCGGGGGCTACTCCTTCATGCTGTTTTGTTAGCAGCAGCAGGCTTCTTGGCCTGCTTAGCCTTGCATAGGTTTCCAGGCTGGTTTGGGCTGTGAGGCATTACCCTCTTGCTTAGAGGATGCAGAATTAGAGGCCGGTCCGTTCCTGAAATTGCGAAAGGAACGAAAATTAGACTTATTCTTGGCCTTGAAAGGCCTATCTTGTGGAAGGGCGTGGCCCTTTCCCCCAGTGATGTCTGAGATAATCTCTTTCAATTCTGGCCCAAAGAGAGTTTTACCTTTGAAAGGGATGTTAAGCAATTTTGTCTTGGATGATACATCCGCTGACCAAGACTTTAGCCAAAGCGCTCTGCGCGCCACAATTGCAAACCCTGAATTTTTCGCCGCTAATCTGGCTAATTTCAAAGCGGCATCTAAAATAAAAAAGAGTTAGCCAACTTAAGTGCGTGAACTCTGTCCATAACCTCCTCATAAGGAGTCTCTCTACTGAGCGACTTTTCTAGTTCCTCGAACCAGAACCACGCTGCTGTAGTGACAGGAACAATGCACGAAATGGGTTGTAGAAGGTAACCTTGCTGTACAAAAATCTTTAAGCAAACCTTCCAACTTTTTATCCATAGGATCTTTGAAAGCACAACTATCCTCAATAGGAATAGTAGTTCGCTTGTTTAGAGTAGAAACTGCCCCCTCGACCTTAGGGACTGTCTGCCATAGTTCCTTTCTGGGGTCGACCATAGGAAATAATTTCTTAAATATAGGGGGGGGAACAAAAGGTATGCCGGGCTTCTCCCACTCATTCACTATGTCCGCCACCCGCTTGGGTATAGGAAAAGCGTCGGGGTGCACCGGAACCTCTAGAAACTTGTCCATCTTGCATAATTTCTCTGGAATGACCAAGTTGTCACAATCATCCAGAGTAGATAACACTTCCTTAAGCAGTGCGCGGAGATGTTCCAATTTAAATTTAAATGTCACAACATCAGGTTCAGCTTGATGAGAAATTTTTCCTGAATCTGAAATTTCCCCATCTGACAAAACCTCCCTCATGGCCACTTCAGATTGGTGTGAGGGTATGACAGAACAATTATCATCAGCGCCCTCCTGCTCTTCAGTGTTTAGAACAGAGCAATCGCGCTTTCTCTGATATGCAGGCATTTTGGATAAAATATTTGCTATGGAGTTATCCATTACAGCCATCAATTGTTGCATGGTAATAAGCATTGGCGCGCTAGATGTACTAGGGGCCTCCTGCGTGGGCAAAACTGGTGTAGACACAGTAGGAGATGATGTAGTATCATGTCTACTCCCCTCATCTGAGGAATCATCTTGGGCAATTTCATTATCTGTGGCAGTACTGTCCTTACTTTGTTTGGACGCTATGGCACAATTATCACACAATTTTGAATGGGGAGACACATTAGCTTTCATACATATAGAACATAGCTTATCCGAAGGCACAGACATGTTAAACAGGCTTAAACTTGTCAATAAAGCACAAAAACCGTTTTAAAACAAAACCGTTACTGTCTCTTTAAATTTTAAACAGAGCACACTTTATTACTGAATATGTGAAAAAAATATGAAGGAATTGTTCAAATTTCACCACAGTGTCTTAAAGCCTTAAAAGTATTGCATACCAATTTTCAGAGCTTTAACCCTTAAAATAACGGAATCAGAGCCGTTTACAAATTCAACCCCTATACAGTCCCAGCTACAGCCTTTGCTGTGACCTAACCAAGCCCAGAGGGGAATACGATACCAAATGACGCCTTCTAGAAACTTTTCCCAACTACTTTCAGGTCCTCACACATGCATCTGCATGTCTTGCTCTCAAAAACAACTGCGCAGTAATGGCGCGAAAATGAGGCTCAGCCTACAACTGGGAAGGCCCTCCCTGACTGGAAAAGGTGTCTAACATAGTGCCTGACGTTAAAAAACGTTCCCCAAGTTTATAAGTGTGAATTATCAGCATAAACATGTATAAAATGTCCAAATAAAGCAATCGATTAAGCCCATCAAAGTGTCTACCAGTTTTATAGCCCATATTAAGCCCTTTATTCTGATTGAAACTAAGAAAATGGCTTACCGGTCCCCATGAGGGGAAATGACAGCCTTCCAGCATTACACAGTCTTGTTAGAAATATGGCTAGTCATACCTTAAGCAGAAAAGTCTGCTAACTGTTTCCCCCAACTGAAGTTACTTCATCTCAACAGTCCTATGTGGAAACAGCAATCGATTTTAGTTACTGTCTGCTAAAATCATCTTCCTCTCACAAACAGAAATCTTCATCCTTTTCTGTTTCAGAGTAAATAGTACATACCAGCACTATTTTAAAATAAACTCTTGATAGTAGAATAAAAAACTACATTTAAAAACACCACACACTCTTAACCATCTCCGTGGAGATGTTGCCTGTGCAACGGCAAAGAGAATGACTGGGGTGGGCGGAGCCTAGGAGGGACTATATGGCCAGCTTTGCTGGGACTCTTTGCCATTTCCTGTTGGGGAAGAGACATTCCCACAAGTAAGGATGACGCCGTGGAACGGACACACCAATGTTGGAGAAAGGAGTAAATTAGAAAGTTGCTTAAAATTTCATGCTCAATCTGAATCACGAAAGAAAAATTTTGGGTACAGTGTCCCTTTAAGAATCTATTAGGCTGATACTGTAACCTGAGCCAAGTTTGTACTTTGATTATTATGACAATAAAGCTCTTTGAAAAAAGAAAAAAGAAAAAAAAAGTCTTTAGATAATAAAGTCCACCAGCAGCATACACAGCAGTGCGATAGCATGTTTGGATAAAACAGTGTGGCTCCGGTGTTCAGTATAACCGACTCAAAAAAACCTAATGCCACGGATACGCTGTGTGACCAAAAATCTCAACGCGTTTCATCCGGTATCATCTGGACTTTTTGAAGGGATAATTAGGACACCCCAGCAGCAGCTGCACAGGAAATAAATCCCAGGAGGGGGGCATGATCGCAAGCGGGGCCGCCAGGGGTGTGCAGGAGTGTGGGAAGCTACACTATGAAACAATATTTTGCTCCAATACGGTGGGGGAAAGTACTGTGGAGGGTGGGAATTTTTCCCTATGGGATCTGGGAGGGGGTGGGGGTTGGATATTGAGGGGGGGCAGCTACACTACAGAAATTTTTTTAATTTATATAAATAAATACCATGTTTATGGCAAACTGGGTACTGGCAGACAGCAGTCAGTAACCAAGATGGTACACAATAAGATAGAGGGGGAGGGTTAGAGAGCCGTTTGGGGGGGGGGGGGTCAGGGAGGTTGGGGGCTATGAGGTTATACTACACCACAGAAATAGGATTGAAAAATCAAAAAAAAAAAAACAAACAAACTTACTACTGGCAGACTTTCTACCAGTACTTAAGATGGTGGGGGAGGAAAGAGCTGTTTGGGAGGGATCAGGGGGTGTGATGTGTCAGGTGGGAGGCTGATCTTTACACTAAAGCTAAAAAAAAATTACCCCGGCAAGCTCCCTAATTAACCCCTTCACTGCTGGGCATAATAAACGTGTGGTGCGCAGCGGCATTTAGTGGCATTCTAATTACGATAAAGCAAAGCCAAAGCCATATGTCTGCCATTTCTGAAGAAAGGGGATCCCAGAGAAGCTTTTACAACCATCTGTGCCATAATTGCACAAGCTGTTTGTAAATTTCATTGAGAAACCTAAAATTGTGGGAAAATGTTACGTATTTTTTTTTTTTTTTTTTTATAATTTCATTGCATTTGGCGGTGAAATGGTGGCATGAAATATACCAAAATGGGCCTAGATCAATACTTTGGGTTGTCTTCTAAAAATAATATATATATATATATATATATATATATATATATATATATATATATATATATATATATATATATATATATATATATATATATATATATATATATATATATACATATACATACATACATACATATACACACACACACACACACACACACACACCAAGGGATATTCAGGGATTCCTAAAAGATAGTGTTCCAATGTAACGAGCGCTAATTTTGGGGGGGGGAAAAAAAAAAAGTTGTTTGGAAATGTGCTACTTGTATTTATTGCCCTATAACTTGCAAAAAAAGCAAAGAACATATAAACATTGGGTATTTCTAAACACAGGACAAAATTTAGAAACTATTTATAGCATGGGTGTTTTATGGTGGTTGTAGATGTGTAAGATTTTGGGGGTACAAGTTAGAAAGAAAAAAAAAAAATTATGCTTACCTGATAAATTTCTCTCTCTTGTGGTGTATCCAGTCCACGGGTTCTTCCATTACTTGTGGGATATTCTCCTTCCCAACAGGAAGCTGCAAGAGGACACCCACAGCAGAGCTGTCTATATAGCTCCTCCCCTAACTGCCACCCCCAGTCATTCGACAGAAGACAAGCAAGAAAAAGGAGAAAATATAGGCTGCAGTGGTGACTGTAGTTTAAAAATAAAAAACACCTGCCTTAAAGTGAAAGGGCGGGCCGTGGACTGGATACACCACAAGAGAAAGAAATTTATCAGGTAAACATAAATTTTGTTTTCTCTTGTAAGGTGTATCCAGTCCACGGGTTCATCCATTACATGTGGGATACCAATACCAAAGCTTTAGGACATGGATGAAGGGAGGAACAAGGCAGGAACTTAAACGGAAGGCACCACTGCCTGCAAGACCTGTCTCCCAAAAATAGCCTCCGAGGAAGCAAAAGTATCAAATTTGTAGAATTTAGAAAAAGTATGAAGCGAAGACCAAGTCGCCGCCTTACAAATCTGTTCAACAGAGGCCTCATATTTAAAAGTCCATGTGGAAGCTACTGCTCTAGTAGAATGAGCTGTAATTCTTTGAGGAGGCTGCTGGCCAGCAGTCTCATAAGCTAAACGGATTATGCTTCTAAGCCAAAAAGAAAGTGAAGTTGCCGAAGCCTTTTGGCCTCTCCTCTTTCCAGAGTAGACGACAAACAATGCAGATGTTTGACGAAAATCCTTCGTAGCTTGCAAATAAAACTTTAAAGCACGAACCACGTCAAGATTGTGTAACAGACGTTCCTTCTTTGAAGAAGGATTAGGACACAGTGACGGAACAACAATT